>NW_003546278.1:136100-139041 GCF_000090795.2 Amphimedon queenslandica | reverse complement strand
AAAGTATAGATGTAGCTCATGCTAGGGTAGCAGAAACAGGATGCATACAAGAAGTCATCGTTGCAGATCAAACAGGAAGCATCAAGCTATGCTGTTGGGAGAAAAATGTTGAGAAATACTCGTCATATGATTTTACGAACATGTCTGTTTGAACATTCAGGGATAAGAAAACTCTGACACTAAGAGGGAACAGTTCATTCACTCTAAGACCAAAAAAAAGATGATGACCACATTTTGAGATTAAGGATGAGGATATTACTGATGTCATCAATGATGCTAGGATCATAGGGACTCAGTATTTTAATTCGTTGTGGCTGCATTAGTTGCAAAATCAAACTTGATTCAGTTGAACACGAGTCTTGTTAATGCTCAGTGTCACAATGTACGAGAGATCAAATTGTGAATTTCAAGCATCATGTACTCTCCTGTTTGCACCTGTAGTAGGTGCCATGTGCTTATGTGCATGCGCATCAGAGACACAAGTTCATGAATTTTGATTGTCCTTTAGTCTTCTCTATGTCTCAATTCTCTATCCCTCTTGATCTTTAACTGTGATAACATTTCCATTATAAAATATATTCATGAGATTTTCACTCTTAGCATTGGTGACCCAAACGTTCTTTACTTCAGTTATGTCGCACCAAGGCTCTCCTTCACCAGTTTCAGACCTCACCTTGGTGACCGTCTTTCTCAAGCTACCTACGTTATGGCCAGCGGATCCTGAACTATGGTTCGCGCAGGTCAACACACAGTTCTGTACTAAACGTATTACTTCATAGGTGACCAAGTTCGAATACGTTATAGCTACCTTTGATCCCCAGTACGCTGCCGAAGTACGAGACCTCATTCTCAAGCCTCCAGATGCCGACCCTTATGATAGACTTAAGGAGGAATTAAATAAGAGGACTACTTCCTCGGAACAACGCCGTCTTCAGTTATTCTTTTATGCGGAGCATTTAGGAGACAGGACACCCTTTTAACTTTTACGACGTATGCAACAGTTGCTGGGTGGCAAAGCTGCTACATTCAATCAGTCTTTTCTTTGCCAGTTATTCCTTCAGCGCTTGCTTCCAAACGTACGCATGGTTCTTGCCTCTACTAAGGATGATGAGGATCTGGAGTCTCTGGTTTCTTTGGCTGACAAAGTGGTGGAAGTAGCCTCACCTGCTGTTAATGCAGTAAAAATCACAGAATTCTCTACTGAGGTAGAACAGGTACATAGTGATAATGCTACTCTCAAGAAGCTTGTGACGTCCCTCTCTGATACAAGGCACCCTTGTTTCTTTAGACGCCGTACTTCCAGCCCAGCTCCAACTGATAGACCCACTACCTAATGGTGGTACCATGCCCAATTTGCTGAGAAGGCTAAAGAGTGCACCAAACCTTGCTCTTGGTCTCAGGGAAACATATAGGCCAATCGTCGATGGCGACTGGCGCCTTCAGCCAAAGTACTAGTTGCCTCTTTTTTTGTGTTGGAAATATTTTCTTATCTCAGGTACTTGGTGGATACGGGAGCTGAAGTTAGTACTATTCCTCCTACTAAACTCGACAGACAGAGAGGACCAGCTAGTTAATCTCTTAAAGCAGCTAATGGTAGTCAAATTTCTACTGATGGGACCCTTTGACTAACTCTTAATTTAGGACTTTGTCGTCCATTTCGATGGATATTTATTTTAGCAGACATTAAGCATCCCATTTTAGGTGTGGACTTCCTCCAACACTATGGTTTACTGGTCGATGTTTGTAGTAAAAATCTCATAAATGCTAATACAACACTAAAGACTAATATGATATACACACACCAAAATACAGACGTTCTCACTACTCTTAACCCTCTCCTTCTTCTAATCCTCTCCTTTTAGGGTACCCAGAATTACTACAACCAAAGTATTCTCTAGTTCCTGTGAAGCATAATGTCGTACATCAAATCAAAACTACAGGCCATCCTACTTCTGCACGTACTCAGCGTTTAGCGCCTGATCGTTTGAAGGTAGCCTGTGCTAAATTTGAACACATGCTAGAGCTTCGAATTATACAGCCCTCCTCAAGCTGCTGGTCTTCCGCCTTACACTTAGTTCCCAAACCCACACAAGGTAATTGGAGACCATGTGAAGATTACCGTCAACTCAACCGTGTCACTATTCCAGACAGGTATCCTATCCCTCATATTCAGGATTTTAGATCCACACTTCATGGCTCCACTGTTTTCTCCAAATTAGATCTGAAAAGAGCATATCATCAGATCCCTATACATCCAGCTGATGTCCCCAAGACTGCTATAACGACTCCATTCGGTTTATTTGAGTTCTTATGGATGCCCTTTGGTTTAAGGAATGCAGCAAAGACGTTCCAGCATTTCATGGATCAGATCTTATGGGGACTTCATTTTGCATGTGCTTATATTGATGATGTATTAATTGCCAGTAGCAGTGAAGAAGAAGATTCTCAACATCTCAAGCAAATATTTGATCGTTTCAAGGAATATGGAGTTATTATTAATCCTAGTAAGTGTCATTTAGGAGTCCCTTCTCTACAATTCCTTGGTCATACGGTTAACAAGGATGGAATCTCTCCACTTGAGTCCAGAGTGTCTGCAGTGAGAGATTTTCCTTTACCAAAGTCACAACATAAACTGAGAGAGTTCCTGGGATTAATCAATTATTATCTTCACTTCATACCTTGATGTGCTCAAATATTCCATCCTCTCCATACACTCCTTTCTCATTCTCTCACTAATTCTGAATTACAGTTGTCTGAGGAATGTCTCACTGCTTTTGACCACGCTAAAACAGCTCTAGCAAGCAGCTCTTTATTATTTCATCCTAAGCCTGGTGCTGTTGTATCTATTATGAGTGATGCTTCGGATGTAGCTGTGGGGGCTGTCCTGCTACAGTCAGTACACAACCAGTGGCAAACAATTGCATACTATTCTCAAACTCTC
>NW_003546278.1:126162-135173 GCF_000090795.2 Amphimedon queenslandica | reverse complement strand
TGGTGTAATTTGATGAAGTTATTAGGAACGACTCATATTCGCGCTACTTTTACCATTCACAAGCAAATGGCTTAAATCGAGCGGTTCCATTGTCATTTAAAAGGAGCTTTGCGAGCTCAGTCTCTCTCCCACTCATGGTCTGAAGCGTTACCACTAGTGCTTCTAGGTATCTGGACAGCAATCAAAGTGGATCTCCAATTCTCAACTGCCGAGTTTGTATATTGAACCACACTCCGTCTCCCTGGTGAGCTTATCTCTCCTTCTCCCGTCCTTACTCCTTCTGATCACTCTGATTACATCACCAGACTTTGCTCTTTTATGGCTCAGTTAAAAGCCACACCTCCTCGTACTCCTGGTGAACATCAAACTTTCATTTATCCCTCTCTCTCTACATCTACTCATGTTTTTGTTAGACGGGATTCAGTTAAACAACCATTACAATGTCCGTACGATGGTCCATACAGAGTTCTTAATCGTACTGACAAGTACTTTACTATAGACCTTCAGGGTAAATATGATAACGTCAGTATCGATCAATTAAAACCAGCCTATTTTGAGTCTCCTAATTCCATGTCCTCTCATCATAACTTATCTACTCATTCTCCGACTGCTCTTTCTTCCTCAGACACTACACGCTCGAATACCAACATTACTCGTACAGGTCGGCATGTCAGGTTCCCCCAACGACTCAATCTGTAGACTGGTATGTCAATTTATTATCATCATTGTTATTATTATTATTATTATTATTATTATTATTGTTATTATTAATTATTACTATTAGTATTATGACCATTATGGTTTGCAATCATAGAAAGATAATATATATTTATATATATATGTATATATATATTATTATTATTATCATTATTATTATTATTATTATTATCATTATTATTACTATTATTATTGTTGCTGTTACCATTATCCTTATTGTTACACTTTCTTCTCTAATTTTTCTTTATTATTCATAATAACTTGGCTATTAATTACTTTTTATCCTTATTTTTCACTTTTTCCTATTCTTGTTTCTCAATTTTGTCTTTTTCTTCCTTTCTTCTTGTATTTTTTTTTTGTATCGCTCGCCTCCTCTCTGGTGGGGCAGTAATGTAATAGATGCCATTTGCTTATGCGCATGCGCATGAGAGACACATGTTCATGAATTTTGATTGTCCTTTAGTCTTCTCTATCTCTCTATTCTCTATCCCTCTTGATCTTTATCTGTGATAACATTTTCATTATAAAATATATTCGTTGAGATCGTCACTCTTAACACACCTGAGATAGACATAAACTATTGAAAGCCTGTACTCCAGTAATCAAAAGTCTACTAGGAGACAACACTGACAATCAAGCTGAACAAAGTCTTCTCAAAATATAGGATATGATGGTCATAACATATTTAAAAAGAGATGATTACAATATTTCAATTGTTATATCCTCTCACCTAGTTATTTAATCTTTCATTATGTATTCTTTCATACTATTACATTTTTGATAACAATTATTCTACATGGAATAAATTGTTGTTGCATGTAAGCAGCACCATAGAATTTTGCATCAGATACAATTTAAGCATTCGTGATTTCTGTTAGAAAATAATTAAGTGCCGTATTATACTTTAATGAATGATAAATGTTTCAATTTGCCATCATGGACGTCTAGATGCCTATTTTCTGCTGTGCTGAGACGCATTAACTGGCAAGGAAATTGAAACACCACTTTTTTTCGATTTCTGAAGGATGAAAGACAAAGATTAGCGTGGATAGCAGCAGTAAAACATGAATAGTGGCAGCCTACCATCTATTCAAGGATATGTAGCAGCCACTTTATTGATAGTATTGATTACTATTTAAATGTTCCTTACCTCACATTTTTGTAGGTAAATATTCTAAAGATCCCAGAGCAATAAATTATGCCCCAACAATTTTTGTCTACAAAAAATAATTCTGTGGCAACAGGAAATGGTGTCCCATATGGAGAGAGCAGTTAATCAATGAAAAAAAAGCAGAGGGATCATTAAATTGTAACTGCAATGATTTTTTAAGGGTATTTATTTTATGGTCTTAATATGATTGCATTACCATAATAATGATGTGTTCCAACTCCTATTAGTTAAAAAAATTTATTCACTGAGATATGAGCCTTCAAAAATGCACTTTTTGCTTCCTTTCAATTTACTTCCTGTCAATGGGTGTGGCTAAACGTGACAACATAAGAGGCATGATGCAGATAACTCCATTCCTTTGTAGGGGGAAATGATCCTTTCTTCCCATGCCTTGTGATGTAATAGCACTAATTTAAAGATTGGGATCATTAGATTTCATTATTCTAAGCATGCAACTGCAAGAAAAAGTCATAATACCACACTTTGGTGAATCTTCTTACCATTGGCGGCTGCAGGCCTAAGCATTGGGGGTCATTGCCTAGGCTAAAGACTACTTTTGAAGCAGAAACAATGCTATTATAACCTTATTTATCCTTTTTACCACACCCTTTTAATTATAAATGCTTAAACTGAGTTGGACCTCTACAGCCACCAAAGCCTCTTACCACACCACACTGGTAAATCTGCTTGCTTGCTTCTTTTGAGTTTTTCTTGCAGCTTAGGATAATGAAATCTAATGATCCCAATCTTTAAATTAGTGCTATTACATCACAAGGCACGAGAATAAAGGATCATTTCCCCTATAAAGGAATGGAGTTATCTTCATCTACGCCTCTTATGATGTCACGTTTAGCACACCCATTGACAGGAAGTATATTGAAAGGAAGCAAAAAGTGCATTTTTAAAGGCTCATATCTCAGTGAATAAATTTTTTTAGACAATAGCAGTTAGAACACATTATTATGGTCAGGCAATCATATTAAAACCATAAAATAAATACCCTAAAAAAAATCACTGCAGTTACACTTTAAATAACTCATGTAAATCAAAAAGATTGGAAGTTAATTCAGAAGGGTATGCCAATAATTTGACCCACCTGGCAATCAATAGTGAAAGTGCTGGTGTTGTTGGTGAGCAGTAAGAAGATATTGAATTTGATCCAGATGAAGCTATACCTCAAGTGCTGATTGTGATGAGGAGGAAGATAGTGAATGTGATTTCGAACTTGATAAGTCTGAGGTGGCTACGTGACAATGACAGAGAAACCATTTTAAACTGATTTGCCTTCATATGAAGTTTTTAGACACTGTTTGAGATCCTGAAACCAAGTCACACAAATGACAAGGAAGTTATGAAAGCATGTTTATTGATGGATGAATTCTTCATTACTTTGGTGAAACTTCAATTCCGACTCCTACATCAAGACATCGTCTACAGATCCAATATTCTTAATAGTGATGTTTCAACAATATTCACAAATGGCAAAAGATTATGTACCATGAGTTACACCAACTCATTGTATGGCAAGACCAAAATAAGCTCTATGAAACAGCAATGCCAAGAAACTTTAAGAAGCATTTTTTCATGTAGTTGCAATCATTGATAGCTTTGCACATTTTATTGAGAAACCAGCTCCTTCAATTCCTTGATCAACCACTTACAGCTGGTAGAAAAAGCATAATACGTTAAAAGTTATAATTTGTATTTCTCAAACTGGGTCAATCACTTTTAGTTCCAAAGCATAGGGTCACAGGGTTTCTGATAGACTAATAACAAGTTACTCAGGTTTTTTGACTGCATTTGTCCAGGAGATGTTGTAACGGCTGATCGTAGTTTCAGCATATCAGATGACCTAGCAGTCATTGGTGCACATCTGGAAATTCCAGCTTCAACAAGGGGAAAGAAACAGTTATCTATGTCAGAAGTAGAGAAAACAAGACAGATAGACAGAGTATGCATTCTTGTGGAGAGAGTAATTGGTTTATTACACAAGGAAATACAAAATAATACAAGGTATTCTCCTAATCATATTAGTCAAGAGGAAAAGTGATACAACGTGACTACAATTGAGAAAATAGTAACAGTGTCTGCAGTATTGACTAATTAAAGGAAATGCATTGTATTATTATGCTTAAGTTTTGTGAAATCAATTTAATTATTTTAACAGTGATTTTTTTGAAAACTGATAATGACAAATTAATACAATTGCACTTTAAAGTAAGCAAAAAACTACTCACCCTTTAGCTTCCTCTCTACTCCCACACAACTGTAGTGGAACCTTTCCATCTTGCACTGCTACATGCAGGCCTTATTCACCTCTTTTGCAATAACAGTAATTCTGGTCATTACTAACAGGTACACAAGTGTCTTTCTATGGTTGAGTCAATATTTCTCACATAAATTAACAAAAATTCTTTGCATTTGCTAACAATTTCATCTTGCATCTGCTAATCTTCTTGAATAGTCTCATAAAAGAGACCATGCGGTGTCCAACATATGAAATTGCATTCTTTCTGATGGTAATGACTAACTGACTCTGAATCTGAGTGTAATACCTAGTCTTTTAGAGAAAGAAACTTTACCACAATTATCTTTATTGAGACAATACGTTGGATTTGCCAATGCATTATCCACAGGTGGTGACACATTCCTCATACAAAATGGACATTTTATCTGTATTGTTTTTACCACAGCAGTCAAAGGTACGGAAACCATCAAGAGACGCTCCCATAAGTGGAATCGCAGGTTCTATTATGAGTCCTGATGATGAAGTCTGCAAATTACAATGTTGTTGTAGCACTGTTATGTACTGCTGTCTTGCGTCATCTTCATGTTGATGTCTCCACTGTAAGGATGGGACATAATCATTAAGAGCTTAATATTGCATTATTCCTGTCACGATCAATGTTCCATATTTCATTGCTCTGCACTTCAAGATCGAATGCTGTTATTCTTCCTTTACAATGATGCATCCAGAAAGACTAGGCAGCTTAAGACTTGGTTGACTGAAATAGATTTTTGGTTTGTTCGGTTACCTTTATTGTTTCAAAGGCATCATTAATGTTGTCATTAGAAATTGTAGGAAATAGAGTGGACTGGAGAGCTGGCATATCAATGACTTGTGAGTTAGGTGATGAAACAATCCCTATAAAATTTGGTATGCAAAAGCAACTAATTCTTTATTTACCTAAATTACACTGACTGTCAATATTATCAACTATTGAGCCAGTGGATGAATGGCATATATCTACTGCAATGCAGGAGCCGTATCAAGAAGAATTGGAAGAATAGGGTAGGTTGCTGCGCACGAAGCACGTGGCAACATTTTATGACATAATTCATTATTCATAAGTAGTGTGGTCAATTAATTATTGCAATTTTATTGTTATTATTGAGGTTAGTATTAATTATTTAAAAGTCAAGGCTTGGAAAGAATGGTGTACTACTTTTGTTTTAACAAAAGAGTGCAGTAGGAGTCGCAGGAAGGTCAGGCAAACTCGAAGAAGGGCTGCTTTTACTACAAGCCATGCTGATGTCTGATGCTGAGGGTGTGTCTGGTTTTAATTAATTCAAATTTAATTTACACCCAAAATGTTATGGCCATGGCTGTGGCGACTGTAGTAGCTCCTTCGGCCCTGCAATGTCTTCCTCAATACAACTGCCAGAATCTGAAAATACTTCCTGATCTATAAGTAGTGTAATACTACAATTACAAAACTAGGTATGCTTACCGTCAAGAACATCTGTGTCTGCAAAACCACTGACCACAGAAAACACAGCAGCTAAGGGGCACACTTTATGTAACTGCTGCAGTAAAACCCATTTATTAACAGTTGGAATGTAATCAACAGCTAATGAAGTATGAGTGCTCGTTTGGCCTTCATTAGTGTATAGTTGTTCCGGTCTCTGAAAATTTATTTTCATATCAGGTGCAGCATCAGTCTATATAATTGCAATAAAATTAGTTAAAAATCATTATCACTTACCGTTTCACGAAAGACCTGATTTATTGTGCATAGCAATGTTGTATAAGCCAGCTTTGCTAAATCCAACTGTGGACTGGATTCAATCTTGAACAAAATTGCTGCTACATGAAAACAGACCTCACCACAACTATTATCATAAGGAACATAATGCAAAATGACAGACTCATTCCCAGCCATGCAAGTGCAATGACCAAATTTTATTTTGCCAACTTTCTGTTCCTTTGCTACCCAGGCTTCATGAAATACAGTACATCATTGTGATCCATGAACCCTGGCTTCTAGAAGTATTGAGACTCATTTGAGGGATAAGAATAATAACAAAAACAAAAAAAAAAGAAAAGATTAAGTAGGATTCCGAACGACCGACGAAAATACAAAATGAAAATCCTACTCATTATGCAAATTTTACTCTACATTGTACATTTAATGTCATTATGTAAGAATTACAGATCACTTTGCAATGTAGAGTAGAATTTGCATCACGAGTTGGATTTTCATTTCGTATTTTCGTTGGTCGTTCAGAATCCTGCTTAATCTCGTTTTTTTTATTCTTCATGTTCTTGTTTGTCTTGATTTTTTATAATATTTATAGTATTTCTTTAGTTGCAATTGTGATTATTATTATTATTATTATCATTGTTATAACATTTATGAGAGACAGCATTGAATAGACATGCCGAAGGAATATCAACTGTCCTGATGACAAGTGAAACTAATACTAGTCTTGTTGTTTAAGTAGCTGTGAGCAGAGAGTTCCCTGCTGTTGCTTTCTTCTAGGCTGTTGTCAAGTTCATAATTATCATTGAATATCGTATGTGACAACATTAATTAATTGTTTGTTTTTAAAAATGAAATGAATAACACTTGATAAAACAGTAACATGCAAAATATTATAATACCTTTTAGCTGGAAACCTCCACTAAAGAATTGCAGTAAGTTGATTCTAAGCATAGCTTGGTAAAAAAAATCGTTTCTTCCAGAGCTGCAGATCTGAGCATGCGTGACAACACCCAAATTTTGGAGCACATGGCAAGAGTCTTTAATTAACAAAATGGCGGCATGCATTTAAGATGGCTCGATCCAGCAGTCACAATATCACTTTTTCCTTACTTAAAGAATGATCTGATGGGACATGAACCTGCACATAGACTGTTGGAGTAGATAGGTGTAAAAATTATTGTTGTAGCACCAACTGATACTGAGTGCACACCGACAATTGGATTGACAGTACTTGATGATGATGAAGATAAAAAAAGGATGGCTGAACAAAACGGCCGGTTCGCCAATTTTTGGATTTTCTCGTACACGAGGTCTAGAGCCATGCTAGTGGTACCAATGGAGTCCTCTGGTCAAGATAAGGTCCTCTAAGAAGTCTGGTCAGTATTGGAGCTCGTTTTCCCGGTATAGCAAGGCTACAAAAGTCGTGGCAACCATTTTGTTTGGGTGTGAATCCTACTTAGTAACGCTACCACGATACTAATACACTACCTGAACCCTACCACAATATAAAATAAGTAACAAATCATAGTCTATTCAGAAGCATATTCACTTGATGTAATAATTATATGCTTCTAAACTCTTCGAAGCGTCTAATTCTTCCATTGATAATGGTCCAGGAGACTTTATGCCATACATACCATAGGCCAGAGACTTGCATCATCTACCAAGCCAGACTGATCTGATTAGGAATTAATTCATTACTAAATTCCTGCTTCAATATTTGCTCCACTATCTCCTTATACCTTTTCCTCTCAACAACCTTCACTGGTAAGTAGTATTCAGTAGACATGTCAGGCTTCTGTTATAAAGACATAAAGACTTTCTTCTTAGGCACATTAAATGTCCACAATGGCTGACAGAAAGCACCGCCTATCATTATAGAGGCCACGTGTATGGAATTATTTACGGTCAATTAGTCACACTAAATCATCAATAGAAAACAAAGGACAATGTGAAGTCAAAAATAATTTAACTAATTCAACCAAGGTTTAAGTTTAAACTTTTTTTTTGCAAAATTGTAAAAATGAACTGAATCATACCACTAAATTAGTAACGTAGTAGCGTTACTAAGTAGGATTCACCCCTAAACAAAATGGCTGCCACGACTTTTGCAGCCTTGCTATACCGGGAAAACGAGCTCCTATGCTTACCAGACTTCTTGGAGGACCTTATCTTGACCAGAGGACTCCAATGGTACCACTAGCGTGGCTCTAGACCTTTTCTGGGAGAAAAATCAAATATCTGCAAACCGGCCGTTTTGTTCAGCCACCTTTTTTCATCTTCATCATCATGATCTCCTGTCAATCCAGTTGTCGGTGATATATCAATCTTACCTGATGATACAAGGCTAATTCTTATACCATTCTACTCCAACAGGGTATGCGCAGGTCCTTGTCCCCTAGAATCATTCTCCAAGAAAGGAAGAAGTGATACTGTGACTGTTGGATCGAACCAGCTTACCTCATGCCGCCATTTTGTTAATTAAGAAGCATGTGCTCAAAAAATTTGGGCGTGGTCGCGCATGCTCAGATGCAGATCTCAGAACTGGGAACAGCAAGTATTTTTTTACCTAGCTAGGCTAGCTATGCTTGGAATCAAATTGCAATACTTAGTGGAGGTTTCCAGCTAAGAGAAGGTATTAATCTTGCATATATCAAGTGTTTAATGAATCATTTTATTTCCAAAACACAAAACAATTAATTAATGTTACAATACTAATGATATATGAACTTGACAACAGGAAGAACCTGCAAGAATAGCTACAGGATTGCTGGGAAGATAGAGCTTCTTGAACAAGGATTCACATCAAGACTATAGTATTCATTTCACTTGTCATCAGTATAGTAGATATTCCTTCACCATATCTATTCAATTCAATCAGTGCTGTCCCTCATAAATGCTGTAAAATCATAACAATGACAACAATAATAAAGAAACTTATTGTTTGTGTAAAATCAAAGTATCACAATTGTTTATAACTGAAAAAATATTATAAATATTATTAAAAAATCAACACAAACAAGAACATAAAAAATTTAAAAAAACAAGATTGAGTATCTTACCGAACGATCAATGAAAATACGAAATGAAAATCCTACTCTCGTGACGCAAATTCTACTTTACATTGTAAGGTGACT
>NW_003546278.1:122152-126152 GCF_000090795.2 Amphimedon queenslandica | reverse complement strand
CAATTCTACTTTACATTGTAAGGTGACTTTTCAATAATAACATTAAGAGTACAATGTAGAGTAGAATTTGCGTCACGAGAGTAGGATTTTCATTTCGTATTTTCGTTGATCGTTCGGAATCCTACTCAATCTTGTTTTTTTAAATTTTTTATGTTTATATATTGCTTTTGCTTTGACTGTTGCCTTTGTTTTCTTTTTTAAAGAGGGAGGCAAAAAAATCTACTAGAGAAAAATACTTCATTAATTCACAATAATAATAATAACAACGAGAACAAAGTATTAAAAAACTACAACGAACAACAATGTTGACAATAAAAATGATATAGTAGTTATAATAAAAAAGAAAAGGAGCGAAAGGGAAAGTAGAGACAGAGAGAAAGAATTGAGGATAAAACTTAGGGATAGAATGAACACTTGTTGTAAAATAATTCAAAATAGTGATGATAGTCATAGTCAACAAAAAAGAAGCCGCTCTCATCAGTTGGCAGTCGAAGGGAGAATTGGTTTCATTGTGCTGAGACAAACAAACTCCACTGATATACATAATAGCACATCTTTGTAGGTTGAAACTAAGACGGCAACATAGAAGACCCATTGTCATGAGATGTTTATCATGCTTCACAGACACTTTCAGAGCCAAATGACTGTAATAGTTGAAAGTAGATTTTGACATACCACCAGTGGCAGAGAAGACATATCCAACTATCTGACTCACACATTGCTCATACGATATTTGTTTCTCAATCTCACTTCATTTGTGTGTAGTAAGAGGGGTTTCCATAATTGAGAAACATGACAACAATGTAGCAGTGATGTCACTAACTTCATTATGGTAAATAGATGGAAAATCACATGCAGGGAATGACAAAGCATTGTCCAGGGTGAAACGTTGACAACATGTACAGTCAGATGGAGCATCAGGGATATTTCATCCATACTGAGGTGAAGGTATCTCTAAAAGCAGACTTGTGGAGGTGGAAATTCAGAGGTTAATGGTCCCTTGTCTCCCCCTTTTTCTAACAAACTTACAAATTAAGCTGTACAATGCACTGGTCTATTTATGATCCATTTGATTTCAAAGTTTTTGAATGTTATGACACTCCCCAATGCCAAGTCAACAGATGTTGCCTAACAGAAATGTATCACTAGGAGTTATGTAGAACATTGAGGGGCGAGCCTGGGTATGCACACACAAGTCTCAGCATCTCTGCGAGCTCTAGCTGCGACTCATCTCATAGCCAGCCAGGCTTCTCTCGCTTCAGGAGTCTCTGCAGCCATTCTTTGGCTGTAGAGCTCCCTACGACGACTCTTACAAGCTTCTTCTTGATTCATTTCTCTAACTTTACTGTAAAAATGCTGCCACATGAAAAATTGCTAAATACTTGTTAATTTTTTTGCTAGCATGGTTATATTGGCTTGTATGCATGCACGTGAGCATAATCATAGTCAGTGTATTTAACATTTATAATAGTTAGACGATCCTACTGCCCGTACAGACAGACAGACAGACAGACGTTTTTGCCTTAGTGGGTCAAGCTCAGGCTCGCCCCAATTATAATTTTGTACTTTTATTTTTTTCAAAAGATATAATTTGAACAATCCACTAAAATCTGTTTGCCTACAGTTTTTTATGAAACTGTTGTGCCATTTTTTGAAATCAAACTGATCTCTTTGCTCTAGATGAGCCTGGTTCGTGACGACTTTTTTAAATGTTTTATCAGTTGTTGTCAAAATTTTGTCAGGCAGACTACGGTATCTCAGCAGTTGCTGATGTCATAGCAATTGTTAGCTACAAGCAAGAAGAGGATTTACCTCACTGCATCATTTTCTTAGAAACCGCAAGTATTACAAATATTCGCTACTTTGTTCAATTTTATACAGCAAACTTTTTCAGCTATAGTGATTAGATCATGTAACTTTTTGAATTAATGACATAATCGTCATCAAAATTGTCTCTGTTCGTAAACAATTGTGAGAATTGAGAGTAGGATTAATGCCATTGCATGACTGAATAAGAAGTGGTTGCAGTATCAAACAGGTCTCTTGATTCATTCACCAATAAATTATTTCATATTACTGCTGCTTATACAGTTCTATTCGTGAAGAGTGGGTATACACCTGAGTTACTGAATCTTATATTCTTAATGGTTGCCTAGCTCTAGATAAAACTAGTGGACTAATAAAATCACAGTTAGTAGACACTCCATTACATTGTGTAGAAACAAGTCAAACTTAGACGTTTCCGTTATAGGTAGGATTTTGCTGCCTTTGATGCCGAAATAGTTTGCTAGGCATTTATTCCACAAGTTGAAAGTGTTTTTGAGAGTGGCGCTAAAAAGTAAGGCCAAGGTAAGTAGAAATTTTTCATAGCCTTGCTGAAAATTCAGTTGCCTTCACACAGAAATCATGGCATTCTTCACCTATTTTTTCTACATTTTATAAATGACACGGTTGCGTTTGCAACAGCATCAATTGCATGTGTTTGTACAGGATTTATTGAGTCACTTACTTTAGCATTTATAGCTATTCTTTTAGGTGCAGCACAAATATTGTTTGATACACTAAGTACCAGGTAAACAGCATCTCTAATAATACGACATTGAAAGCCAAAATCCTGTAGACATTAATTTTAATAAGTGGGCCATATAGTGAATGTAATGGGCTTTAGGCTGTTATTGCTTGATACAAACATCTACTCCACATAATCTACCTAACATAGTCAATGCCACATTGTACGTCATCGCATTAATACATGTTTAATGACTTCAGACATTAACTCTTGTATTCCTAGCCCATTGAATTTGAAGTAGATTTTTTACAAATTTTTTTTAACTTGTTGCAGTAATTTCTTTATCAGCTATAAAGTTTAGACAATATTTGACCAAAATTTATTATTGGGTTGAAATACTTTTCATTTGCATAATTAGAAAAGTAAATTTTTAAATGGTGCTGTGCAGGTGCTTTTTATGCTTGATAGTGATGATAATGATAGTGTGCAGTCTCACAGTTCAGAGTGTTTGGACCTTCTAGGGCCTAGATCTATTGTAGAGTCGAAAGAAGAACTTCCTAGGCCTAAGGTTGGTAACCATAATTTTTGCATGATTTTGTATACATACATAGGAAAGTACACGCAGTCAAGTTACCTACACTTCTTCTGTGTATGTGATTTACTCTGTCTCTTCAACTGATGACAGCCTAACTACTTTGAACACTTCAAGCAGTGAAACAAACTCTGAATATGATCTTAGTGATCCTGAAGTAGAAATTGTAGAGGACATTGTTGATGATGAAGCAGAAATTGTTACAGTACAGGATATTGACAGGCCTGATCATAGCAGCAGTGAAAGTTGCCTGCATGCTTCAAGCGCCATTTTATCAGCCATTCACATACATTTGAAGATTACTGAGATGAACTCTGTATACTTGCAAAAAACGGATGTAAACATACGTGATGTGGTTTCACAGAATATAGGCAAGTTAGACACTCTCCCTAAATTATGATCCACTCTTGATGACATTCATGGACATTTTAATGATTTCATTAGAGCAATAAGTGTATTCATAGCAAATCATTATCTGCTACTCCAAGCTGTATTTGTAAAAATAATATAAATTAAATAAAATTATAAAGGAAAAAACTGCATTTACAAAAAATTGCAGTGCTATTTGGTGCGGTCAAAAATGGCAAGTTTGCCGCTTGCTTATCAGTTGAAATTTTTGCTTCACATATGTTGCCATACACTAGGCAAATGGGAACATCATCTTTTAATACAACTGTGTCTGGAATGAGAAATGGAGATAAAGTTGCGTAGTTAGTAACTTCCTATCGAATCAAATGATATGCAGCAATAATCGTGAGAACTATTTTAAGTTTAATAAGCTTTACTTAATAAATTATACATTTTTAAAATTTGAAAAGTGTAAAAGTTGTTCAACTTTTCATTTCATTTAAAACGAGAGCACTAAAGTGCGTACCCTCGCCACAATTTGGATGAGACGA
>NW_003546278.1:114487-117719 GCF_000090795.2 Amphimedon queenslandica | reverse complement strand
CATTAAGAAGTCACTAAACATCACGTTTGTGGGAAACCCTCCCATGGACAAAACTTACATGATTCACAAATACAGTCTTTCTCTGATAATTTTGATAAAATTTTGTGATACGTCAGTCGCAGCCTGAATTGCTACAGTTGCCTATCTAGCCATATCATTTGTGAAGTGACTATTTCTATAGCTATCTTCTGAGCTGCTTAGTTTCAATGTATGCATGAGTAATGTTAGTCTGTCAAGATCTATTGTATGTACATTGCTTTGCTTGCTGAGGCTCGCCCCTTTAATGTTTTACATTCATCTAGTTATAAGTCATGTAAAATTCTAATAATAATAATAATAATAGTCAAATAATTTCAATATTTTGCTCCTTTTTGGAATGAGGGTATACTTGTTAATGAAGACAGAAAAAGAGAGAATAGGACTATAATCTTTATTATCTTTATGTTTTATTAACTTTTATTATTTTTTAAAATTTTATACAATAGCTTTAGCATGTAAACTTACATGGGAATGGACCAGTGTCTGCATGACAGAGAGAGAGAGGGAAAGAGAAAAGAGTTTAACATTGAATTAGATCTATAGTATCATACTACATACATACATCATCATACACCATCATACTACAAATACATCATACTACATATATCATACATCATGCATCATACTACAAATGTATGTATTTGAATTACATGTACAATGCATGTGAACAAAATCAAGATTATTGACAAAATTTGGCCAAAGCCTTTAGCTGTTAGTGACAATTTAAGAAATTATGAGCAAATAAATGTTCATTATTTATTGAGTTATAAGCCAACATTTGGCTCCAAAATCAAACTTGTTATTAAATATCTAATGTACATGTATTTGTATGTACAAAGGTATATTTAATGTCATTTTATGCATGTGCATGTGTACTTTAAGTGTTGCATTATACATGTGTGCATATACCCTTAGTCAACATCCATGGATGTGGCTTTTGTACATGTACATGTGTGATGTAGATGTATGATACATGTGTACATACATGCATATCATAAGTCAACATGCTATAAAAAGGAGGGATAGAGAGAGTGAGGCAGAGAGAGAGAGAGAGAGAAACTTTAATCAATGATTATACATACATTGTATGTACATGTATATCTTAATAACATATAGTAGTGGCAAGAGGGGGGGTCATAGTGGGTCTGTGCAAACAACAAGTGTAACTTAACTAATTTTCAAAAGCATGGTAAATTTGACCTCTTTAATGTATGCTTTCTCCTAGAGATGAATGTAATGCCATACTCAATCTTATGTTACAAAAATACCTCATTACATTAGTAATGCCATACATGTACATGTACATGTATAAGAGGATGGAGGAAGAGAGAAAGGGGGGAAAGGGAAAGAGTCCTTTCTCCTTCCCCCCTTTGTCTCTTTCTCAATCCTCCTTCTCTCATACATGTACATTGTACATGTATGAGAGTATACATGTATAACCACATGTAAAAAATGTGACCATTTTCATACACAACCCCTAGGGATCAGGAAGGCACAGTGGATGAGGAGGAGGAAGAGGCAGTCATTACATACATTCAAAACTAAATGCATACATTAGTTCTTAAATTAATGCATTATAGTAAATTATTTACTCTTGCTAGTCTCTCTCTCTCTCTCTTTCCCACTCTGAGTATATGTTTACATGTACATGTCAATGCACAAATAATTCATTAAGTGCCAAACCAAAACCCAGCCTTAATTAATAATATCACCTAAGAAATAATAAACACCTAAAAAGCACATGGTCAAGCACATGTTAAGTTTATAGTGCCAGGAGAAAAGAAACCAATACCTTCCAGTATGTAGTGGTAAGCCCAGTTGTGTTAGATAATAATCACAAGCCCTATATATCTAGTGTCAGCACACATGTAACTGTACAAGCCATATTGGTAACAAAAGCTTTTTAAGGCAGGCAGGGAGGTGAGAGTTTGGCCACTAAAAACGTTTTAACCCCCAGTTCCTGTTCTCAAGACTGGGCTGCCTAGCCTGCTGTTCACTACGGCTTCATGCTAACACAGTAATGGTAAAAGTTTGATTATATGTGACCATAATTGACAAAAGGGCCCTTATGGCGGATTTTAAAATTGATCGTTATAATGAAAAATATCAACCTGTGAGTGCTTTGTTAGACAATCATTGTTTCTAAAAGTTTCATGGCAACTTTTTGCATCCTGTGGAGTAATTTTATGATAAATGGGGCTCAGGAAGTTGGATTTTATAGGCTAGAAAGACAAATTTCACTACCCGCCATAAGGTACCTTTTGTCAATTATGGTCACATATTGTCACATGGTATGACGACAATTGGTGTCTCTGAGTCATGAACAAAGGGCTAAGGGCGAAAGGCAAGGAAGATAGCCAGGAAAGAAGTCTAGGCGGGTAGACAGACTAGGAGCATCAACCGACTGTGGCCAACACTCTGACGTCTGACTATCGACAAGAGTTGGGCGTAGTGTCCTCTCTTTTATGTCATAATATTTATAATATTTTCAATCTCTCAATTCCAAAAAAAATATGGTAGGAAGAGGTGTGTAAAAGTCACCTCCGGCAAACCTTGGCTTCAATCCTAGTGAAAGCGGCCTCGGTCAATGTCTAAGATGTAGTGGCCTTGGCCCATGTCCTAGTGATCAATGAGCTGTTGAAGGGCCGACAAGCCTATTGTCGTAGCACTACCTATGTGGGTGAAGAAGTCCTTTAACAAGGCTTTGCCATTGCACAGATGACACTATTTTCCAATGCAAAAGTATCCTCAGCCTAATGGACACTTCTTCCATGGCACTGAGTGCATTCACCGAAAAAGTCACACCTGCACTGACAGTGGTACAGCCTCAACATAATAACATTTATCTGTTGTCTACCATATCATACAGAACAAATCAATATAGATTTAGACACACATGCATATACAAACTAAACATTAGAAATGGTAATTATTTAAAAAACCTGGTACTTAATAGTAAATCAATAGTTAATAAATTCATGTACATGTAGCTCATACAATACAAAGAATGGCCTTACACATACCACAATGTAGCACATGTAAAATCAGAAACTTTTGCATTGAATATACAATTTATTACTACATAAGAATTAAATTTTAAAACAACAAACATGGAAGAGTGGGGTGTGGGATGGATGGGGTCCCCACAGGGGTGGGGACCCTGTCTGTCCCTGCCCCTGTGGGGTTTTTCTCT
>NW_003546278.1:109704-112344 GCF_000090795.2 Amphimedon queenslandica | reverse complement strand
AGCCTGTTTTGTGATACAGTCATCAGAAAGCTGCCATTTTGCATCACGTGATACCAATGGAATGCAATTGAACTTTGCAATTATTTATCAAAGGTCAACCGTACAAGTATAAATGACGTACAAGTTGACAATTGTTGTATTCATAAAATGAAAAAAGTGTCTTGCAGTGTTTTCGTGTTTGTCATAGGACATTGTATTATTTGATCAGTTGGTCAGAACAATCAACACCATTCCTGAAGCAATTGTAATTTTAGATTATTGCAGGAACTGGTATTTCTTTCATCTCCGACATGCTATCTCATTTAACATTTCTCGCCACAGTCTCTTCTGAATGACCAGGATGTTCATTACACACTACTGCATCACACTTAATATCTCTCCACACAGTATACACACAAGTACGATCCCTTACATAAGCACCACTACCTCTACTTAAAGATTTCTGTGAAAATTTCTTTAGCTGAGACACAACAGTACGTACTCTTCAACGAGAAACATCTATAGTTCCAGTAGCATCAACACCATTGTTGAAAAGATCAGACAATAGTTGGGGACTAGTGTAGAAGTTGTCAATGTAGAGAGAACAGCCTTGTGAAAGCGAATCTTTTGACTGACACATTACGACATATCCAATACCGTTTGAACTTCTCACTTCTCCATTCTTTCCTTGGTATATTGAAAAATATGATGTGTACCCATTGTGTGAGTCGCATAACACCCAGAGCTAGAATCCCCACTTTACAGTTTTGTTACGGATGTATTGACAAAATTAAAACCGGCTTTTGAGTGAATGATACGTTTGGCAATATTTATCTCGTGAAGTGGCTAGTATAGTTCTTTACATTGTTTCTGAAGATGGTCTTTCATTGACCTAACCTTACAAGGCTTGGTTCCATCTTCTTTTCAGTATCTCATTGTCAATGAGCAGGAATCAAAGATAGCTTTTGAATCTATTCCTACTAAAAACTTTAAAAATCAAGTGATCATAACACAAACTGCTTGCTATCGACATCAGTCTATAGCGAGGAATTTTATGACATCAAAAATGTATAATAATACCGACAAGAGCACAGAAGTCTTGTTTTCTCATCTGATTATAGTAACGATACATGGTAGGACGACTAGTTTTGTCACATTTAGCGTACTTAATACTTGCATCACAAATACTTTGTACAATTTCTTCATCAAAGAAAGAGCTTCAATATGTCCAGTAGAAATGGTTTAGAAATACTTGATGTTAGGTGAGCACCAACAGATCTCAAAGGCATAAAATCCAGTGTTTTTTTTTAGTGTTCGAGTCAACTTCAGATAGATCATGAATACTTAGTTGAATTGCTGATAATCCACATTGACCTGCAGGCTAGTGACTACCACGAGCATGTCCCTTGACTTGATCATGACCCCGTCCTTTAACTTGACCATGTCCAGGTCCCTTAGCTTGAGTCCCCTGGCTCGACGTCTGCTCTCTACTTAATAATATTCCACCAAGTTTCAAGTGTTGTAGGACAACATCTTGAGAGATATGCATTGCTAAAGTAGTACTACCAAGAAAATATTATTTTTTATCAAAATTAATTGTGGTGCTAAAGTGAGCATGCAAATAATTATGTCTGCTGCAACCAGCTCCTGATATAGTGACACTCACACAGCCTTAAGCTCACAGGCTCCTGTCATCGTATTTGCATTTGGCAATTCAGTCATTGGTAAGTAGACCTTACCCTTTAGTTGCATAGTGTCTGTCATTGCATAATGATTCTACCGAGGTGTCCGACACTGCCCTCTTTTGTGTACGAGATTTAAAAATCTCAAGATTACTTTCAAGATTTCCTGATTTCAGGGAATACGGAGATTTCCAGGCATTTGAGTGATTTCACCAAGATTTCAATAATTTTACCAAGACTTTTGTGATTTTACCAGATTTCTGTGATTTTACCAAGATTTTTGTGATTTTACCAAGATTTCTGGGATTATTAGTGAGATTTTAGTGGTCATTTCTGAAGTTTTAGGTAAGATATTTGTTTTTCTGACTCTTAAGCCCTCATTATTTAATTTGATTTAATAGTATGGTTTTACAAGGTCAACAAAGAGAACAAACTAGCTAAAGGTAATGGTTCAAGCAAGCCAGTTCACATATGTAGGTACATGTGGTTGCTGTTTCGTGTAATAGTAGTTAATTGGCAATTTATAATAGAGATTAACAGTCATGTCTCATCATGCACACCGGCAATAATGAGCAGCAATAATAAACAAAAGCTAATTGTAATTAAATGAGATCAATCACATCATTGTAAATTATGCATGAACAAATTAAGTACTATTTTATTCCTTATTGTTACATGTCTCATACTTGTAGCAGTACCAATCATCATCAATGTTTTCAATAACAGCTTTTGAGCAAGAAGGATGGTACCATTCTTTACATTTATCACAGCAAATCATCTCTTCTGTAGGTGGTAAGCGGCAATCACAGTATATGTCAAAGCTTTCTGTTTTTTGAATGTAGTATTTCACTTTCCTGTTTTTTGATGGAAATGGTGTGATTTCCTTTCTCTCAAAACAGGCAAGCAGGTGATCTCTCATTTCCTCTTGCTTATACGTAAAGATAGCAGGCTCTTCTCCATGTGCAAGTGACATCAAGTA
>NW_003546278.1:93565-109515 GCF_000090795.2 Amphimedon queenslandica | reverse complement strand
TGCTGTTAATACTGAACATAGGTGCATCAAATCGAAAAAGTGATGCCACGGTATCAATAGTTTGGAATGCAATTGACCCACTAAGTGAGTCATATAACTTGACTACATTGTCTTAACATCCAAATGTTGATATTAGTGCCCAATGATTGTTATTGATGTGGATGACTTGCAATATTTTGTCATTAGGTTCATCAAGTGGTTTCTTTTGTTCTAGTGTGGTACGTAAGCCATTTAGATGTGGAAATTTATTCTTGACCAAAAGCTGTGCCATTGTGATGTGTCTGTCACTTAGCCATTCCTCCTTAGTGAGAACATCTTTGTCTTGAATGGTAAGTGATGCATTTCCAAACTCAATCCACTTTGAAACATTAGTGTCCATAGAATCTTTGACCTTCGCTTTGTCCAGATCTATAATCTCTGATTCTTTCTTCATTAATAAATGATTAATGTATGTACTGGAACTTTGAAGGAGAGTCAGAACATCTGTCATTGCAAAGAAAGCTGGTCACTGTTACTGGGCATGATGGTTGGTGGAATGTCTGTGGTGCAAATGGTTTTATTGTAGGATCCATGAGGCAGTGTACAAAGATATGTATCAATAGACACATAAACATGTACTTGTTGCATTTTAACTAGTCTAAAGGTGAAATCATCATTCTCATCAGCATCAAACCAAGTACACAAGACTCCTATATTATGTTTGTCAGGAGATACTGTTTTCCATTTGTATTCTCCGTTTTTTTTTGTTTTATCTTTATAATTAGCAAAATTTAGGATCTTTCCTATACTAAAACAATTTTTATTTTTAAAGGCACATAAATCACCAATAGAAATAGTTTCTGCTACGTATGGCTGTGGCAAAGTTTTAGGTGATAAAATTACTTCATTTTCACCTAAAAATGGTTGCTTTGATCGGACTCTAAAAAGACGATCACTTGACAAACGTTCCCCCTCTGATAAAAGCCATACAACTGTTCTTTTTCGAACATAAATAGTGTTGCCTTTATACTTCACCTCTACAAAAGCATATGTGCCTGCATCAATATTGGGTATTACACAATTAATTGTATACAGTGTAACATGCTCAACACTGAGTCTGTAATCAAGTGCAATGTAATGTGACTTTGGAGAAATAATTAAAACATTATAACAAAAGCATACAAATTAAAGCTACGAACATTTCTATGAATACATGGCATCCTGCGTTTGATCCACCACAATGAACAATAACTAATAGCTTGATTATTACTATTATTACTAATATATTATTACTGGTATTACTTCATGCATGAATAAAAAAATTGTAAGTGTCAAAACTATACTGAGTTTAAAAAATAATTATAATTAACACAACTTGCACCTCAACATTGTACCTACTTGAGCTCCTAGTCTCCTACTACACATGTAAGCAAAAACTCATGAGTAACCTCTTGTGCTCCAATTTCCCAGCAAGTTAAAATGCCTGTAAAAAGAATTACATGAAACTAGCTGACATTTCTATTGAATGTGTTGTGTACTTATTAATATCAAGCCTCACTACCCAAGTACAAGCCATAGTGCGATATGGTAAAGGTTTCAAATGAATAAATTAATTAAATCACCACCACTGGGGCCATTCCCTTTAGTTGAATCCCCTACTGAAGGAATAATAAACAACTTCTCAACTGCTACTGAACTCAGTTCTGGCACCTAAACTTTGCATTTTCAAAACATTACTGAGTCATTCAAGCAAAGTCTTGCTATAGCCCTTATTGGAGTAAAATCCCTACCCTGGGGCATTCTCAGTGATGAATCCCCTATTAAATCCCCTATATTGCCTGTACTGAGGCTTGAAATTGACAGACACATTACTTACAGTTCTGTCATCATAGCATCTGGTTAAAACAAGGAATATTAACCCAGGATGTTCTAAGAGAACCATTTCCTAACACACATAACAAGAACTTGAGATACATTCTATAAGTGATTACACTAAATAGTGATAGTATAATAAGGCAAAATTAATACCTGTCTGAGAGTACAATACCTAGTGCAAGGTTTCTACTAGTGCCATTGGCGATCCAACTCTACCAAACAACTAGCAAAAGGACCTGGAGCCTCGGAGGCGGCACTAGATACGACAACACTTACTTGGTAGCAGCCATCCTGTCCATGAGGTCAATTATTTATTAGGAGTATTGTGCATGCATTTTACAGATAAATCACTATCATAACTAACAGGATCCATTCCTGTCTCTAGACGCTTTGCTTTCTTAGCATTCCTTCCTGCATTTGGATCTTAATTGGGACTGCAATATGAGTATAAGTGAAGTTACTCACCAAAACAACAATACATGTCTTATACTGCCACATATTATCGTGCATGATTTTAGTAGTCTTATGTTAAGACAGTTCCCACTACATCCCCTTGGATATACCTCAAATCTTTAATGCTTTGTATCCCAATATACCAGGTATATCCCCAGTGTGTCCCACCCCACAAAGGTGGCTCCAATCCCTTAATATTGAGTATCCCAGGATACCAGGGATGTCCGCAGTATGTCCCTTCACACAGGTTCCTCCAATTCATTAATATTTAGTATCCCAGGACTACATGTATGTCTGGATTGTTCCACAATAAATAGCAGGCATTACCAATAAATCAAATTAAACTCTGCATGCTCATTAGTAGAATAGATATTAGTCTCATGTATACCAATAGTAATGTGGTAGCGTTACAATGTAGGATTTACCCCACTTCAAAATGGCTGCCACGACTTTTGAAGCCTTGCTCTACCAGAACGAGCTCTTACGCTTACCAAACTTTATAGAGGACCTTATCTTGACCAGAGGACTCCATTGTTACCACTAGTGTGGCTTTAAACCTTGTCTGTGAGGAAAGTCAAAAATCCAAAAAAAGGCCGTTATTGTTCAGCCACCTGTTTTCATCCTCATCAAGTCCTGTCACTCCAGTTGTCAGTCTGTATCTCAACTTTGCTAGGTAATGGAAGGCTAATTGTTACACCATTCTACTCCAATAATGCATGCGCAGGTTTTTCTTGACAATTTTCTAACAAAGAAAGAAGTTTTACTTTCACTGCTGAATCAGGGCCCATCTTAGCTACATGCTGCCTTTGTATTAATAAAAGAAGCATGTGCTTCAAAATTTGGGTGTGGTCACGCATGCTCAGATCTGCAGTTCTGGAAGAATCAAGCAAATGAAGCTATTAATCAACTGCAACACTTTGTGGTGGTTTCCAGCTTAGAGTACGTATTGTTAACCATGCATACTATTCTTTTATTAAGCGTGTAATGAATTATTTAATTTAAAAATGAACAATCACTTAAGTAAGGTTATAATAATGCGATGATAATATGATTTGACAACAAAGGAAGAACAGGAATAGCTACAGGACTACAGGGAAGATGGATACTGTCACTGCTCCTTGAAAAAGGACCTTTTTCAATACTAGCATTAATTTCACTTGCCATCTGTATAGAAGACATTCTTTCAGCATATCTATTCACTCAATGTTGTCTCTTACAATGCTTTAAATTTAAGACATAGCTAACAATGATAATAATAATAAACTTATTGTTTAAGTAAAAGCAACAAGTATCAAAATGGCAATTGAAGAATATTATAAATGTTTTAAAAAATTAACACAAACAAGAACATAAAAAATTAAGAAAACAAGATAAAGTAGGACTCCAAACGACCAACAAAAAAAAAACATAAAAATCCTAATCTCGTGTTGCAAATTCTACTATATTTTGCATGGTGATCTGTAATGTCTTCCATGAAACATTGAAAGTACAATTTAGAGTAGAATTTGCATCACAAGAGTAGGATTTTCATTTCGTACTATTGTTCGTTCTGAATCCAATTTCATTTTGTTTTTTAATTTTTTTGTGTTAAGATATGGGGTTGATTACACTTTACTGGCCCCAAGCAAATTTGCCATTTTCCTGTGCTTACATCATAGGATGTGGTTACATTTGTCATAAGCACTACATGCACATCATTCATCACGTGATCCAAAGGCAAAATGGCGACCAATTCCATTGTCACCACTGGAATTTTACTAAATGACATTCATGCTACATGCCATAAGCCAAAATAAGAGATAGCCAAATGGCTGAGAAGGAAAGGGGTGCTAGGAGACTTTACTGATAATGACTGTCCTAAGTGAAGTAATGGCTGGATAAGGCTGGCGAAGGACACTTTTTATTCACAAGATCTCATTTTAATAAATATTATACAAATTTTTATTTTATGCACAAAAACTCAAGTAGCCTGTGAGGGTTTAGGGTTTGATGTTTTTCTTATGGTGTTGTGTCAGTGGTTATGTGTGGGGTGGTGAAGACCCCCACACAACCACCAAGACAAAATCCTAATAAAACCCTAATTCAAAACATGAAACCCTCAACCCTAAACCTTCACAGTCTACAAAGCATTCTTTTCAAATTTTCCTGTTCTTAATTTTAGGACGCATGGGTGAAGTGTTTAGAGTTTAGTGTTTAGTTTTTTAGGTGCTTGAGCCTTAGTAAGATCTCATAGTTATGTCCAGTTCCTAATTTTAGGTTGCTTGGGTGTTGGATTTAGTGGTTAAGGTTTAGTGTTTATTTTTTAGGTGCTAGCAAACAAATGACCACCCTTTAATAGCTGGTACAAGATTTGTATTTTTTACAGTTTACATTTTCAAATACATTCATTTTCAAATGATTCATAACATTAAAATCAGAGATTTCACAGTCTCAGCCATCCCCACCCCTCTACCCTCCATACAAAGTTTGCCTTATATATCATTCTTTCAGCTCAGGTTGTTGTGGGTTGTCTGTCTAGGATGTCATCAGTGATGTCATAGCCTCAAAATGGCCGTAAAGTGTAATTGACCAAAGATATGTACATTTTTATATTGGGTTGCCATATCCATTTAAATCATCCACTCCTCCTATAAATGTATGGTTTGTCAATAGTGGCCTCACTTTAGGTGAAATTGAGGCCATACTTATACCTGGAAAATATTATCTCCATACTCTAAACAATATAGCTACTGTACACTTAAAAGTTTTGCAATCATTGAGATAGTGTTTTAATGTTTCTTATGTTATGCAAGTCACAAATGTAGACAACACAAAATAACTAAAGTGACTTTTTAAAGTATCTTGTCATCTTGCTATTATTTAGAAAGCCATGAATATGTTTGTTCACATTTCAGTATCTACCTGTAATACATGTTTAATGTAATTAGTTATTTTGCTAAAACTTACTTCTTTTAAGTCATTTACAAGTTATGGGTTACTGTTTTTCTTACACTGCTCATCTACATGACCATTGAAATGCATTCTATCAATTTCTATGTTGACTGCTGAGAGTTTTCCTGTAGAACTTGTTAATAAAGTTCGAACCAAAATCCTTTCCATCTTACTTAAGTGACATCCATCATCGTAGCATAGCATATTAGTTCTAATCACTATTAAATATTAAACATGAATGGTGATAAATCAATAACAAACAGTTTTAACCTATGCCAGCTATAACAGGATTATTATGAATGAAGCTATGTAAACATCCATACACTTCAGCTTTACTCTATGTTTTGTACAATTCTTCAATTAATGTAGTTAGTCCACATGGCCGTAATCCTACTAACAGCTCTGGTATAAAAGCGCATATGCATGTGAGTAAATTGAGTTATAAGGATGCATGTAGCTTACAATTACGTATTTTTGTGCTTTTCTCTTTTACAGTCCTACAAAGCACACTTTCATCACTGTAAATGCTCTTAATAGATAACATTGTGTTATGGCCATAGTCATAATTATTATGAACCTTACCTACAGTCTTCCTCAACTACTACTCTGTCAGATTTTTAGCCTTTTTTGGGGTTTATGGCCTAAATTATTAGCTACAATTAAGGTGCAAGATGTTTTTCTAAACTGTTGCATAGATAGCACATTATTGTCTCAAGCAGCCCGCTCCTCAGTTTTCATAACATAGACAGGAATATTGTCGTTTTCCGTGAAGCATGACAACAATTGATACCTAAAAATAATACCTATGTAATTACAATTTTACATCTTTTTGGAATTTGCTAAATGTCATTACATTATTCATATTCCCCGAATGTTTACTCAATTTTATCTCAATGATTTTGTGTTGTGAATTTTAAATGTTAACTAGTAGGAGGCTTGTGAATTGAGCAGAATTGGCTTTGGTTGCTGACTTTACTTAGCCAGGTAAACCATCCTATATTATAAATCCTGCTTCACTTGCAGCGCAAACTAATTGATGATTTTTACATTTCGGTCAATAACTAGAACACTACGGCATCCCTTCTTTGAACAATGGTGGCCCAAGTAATAATTACATTATGGGTGTAAATGAGCATTGATACATTAGTGAATTTACCTAAATAAAAGCTTTAAATGTTTATTTGGTACTTGGTTGTGAATTCAGATAAGGTCACTCACTCCTTAGAAATACAACATCATCAAATGTCAAATCTGTGTAGTAAGTTCAAACTTAGATTATGGCAAAGCAAAATTGTGCTTGTCCTAGTCTTCTGTCCATTTTCAATTTTCTGTTAGTACAGTCAAGCTGATCATAACAATGGTCATGCAAATATATAATGTAATATCTCTTTTTGCTTCCTTGCAATTTATAGCCATAATAATAGTTATAAGAACATTTTAAAAAATATAAAAAAAAACGCGGTTCAGTAGGATTCGGAACAACCAAACGAAAAGACGAAATGAAAATCCTACTTGTGACGCAAATTCTACTTTACATTGTACTTTTAATGTTATGTAAGAATATAGATCACCTTGCAATGTAGAGTAGAATTTGCATCACAAGCAGGTTTTTCATTTCACACATTCGTTGGTCTTTCGGAATCCTACTTAACCTTGTCTTTTAAATTTTTTTTGTTCTTGTTTGTGTTAATTTTTTATCATAATTAAAACATTCTTTAGTTGCCATTGTGATGCTTGTTGATTTTGCTGTGATAATTTTCTTTATTATTATCATCATTGTTATGACTTTACAGCATTTATGTCAGACAGCAACAGACAGCATTGAATAGGCATGCTGAAGGAATATCAACTATCCTGTTGACAAGTAAAATTAATACTAGTCTTGACACAAGTCCTTGTTTAAGAAGCTGTGAGCTGAAGTGTCCATCTTCCATGCAATGTTGCAGCTGTTCCTGTTCTTCCTGGCTGTTGTCATTCATATTATCATTGCATATCATAACATTAATTAATTGGTTTTTAAAATAAAATAAAATGACATACTTGATAAAACAGTAGCATGTAAGATTAATACCTTATTTTAGCTGGAAACCTCCACTAAAGTATTGCAGTAGTTAATTTCAAGCATAGCTTAGTAAAAAAATTAATTACTTCCAGAGCTGCAGATATATGTCTGCGCATATGCGGCCACACCCAAATTTTGGAGCACATGCTTCTTTTTTTAACAAAATGGTGGCATGCAGCTAAGATGGCTCTATCGAGCAGTCACGGTATCACTTTATTGCCATTTGAAGTAGATTGGTGTAAGAACTAGTCTTGTAGCACCAACTAATATTACGATACACCTCGCCAACTGAATTGACAGGACTAACTTTCCTGATGATGACAATGATGAAAAAAGGTGGCTGAACAAAACGGCCGGTTCGCCAATTTTTGATATTTCTTTTTCTTATACAAGGTTTAGAGCCACACTAGTGGTACCATTGGAGTCCTCTGGTCAAGATAAGGTCCTTTATGAAGTCTGGTAAGCACAGGAGCTCGTTTTCCTGGTATAGGAAGGCTGCAAAAGTCATGGCAGCCATTTTGAATGAGGGTGAACCCTACTTAGTAATGCTAAAGCATTACTAAAATTCTAGTCAATAATAATCCTTTGCTTCACTATTTGGTACAGGTAATGAGTGATTAGAACGTAATCTATACAATATTTGACCATTATTACGAAAAAAATATTCATTATTTCGATGCCTCTAATATTCATTATTCTGTGACCATTATTACGATAAAAATATTCATTATTTCGATGCCTCTTATATTCATTATTCTGTGTTAACTTTCCTTTATCCATTTTTTGATCAGAAAGTGTAAGCCTCATATATTGTATGTCTAATTTTATAAGTAATACAGAATCCAAAATTTGTGGCATTTTTAAGGAATCATGTACTTCCATCATAATTTTAGTACAGATTCTTTATTGTTTTAACTTTTTACAAATGGAACAAAAATTACATTTCAGCATGGAAACTTAAAATTGCCTTGCACTATACCTTTGTGTCTGAAGATTCTGAGACATTAAGCTCACATTCCACATGAGTAGCAAGCAATAAACTATGAAAGAAGATACGTTTAGTCATTTATAGAGGAGGATTAAAGTGTGAGATGAGATGAGGGACATCAATCACAATATGCAGAGAACAACCACAGTATATAGACAAACTGTACATTGTCAATAGTGAACATACTGACACAATGCATCATTGACTTTCAGCATGCACTAAGGAAGAAAAATTAAATGTATTACAGTTTTGTACTGCAAATTTAGAATAAAAATAAAATAGCATAGATACTTAGACATTGTTACAAGAATAACAAAATGGAACACAATGTAGATGACATAAACGTAGAGATAAATTTAATGAATTATAACACCATGAAGAGAAAAGTTTCACTATTAATGAATTATAACACCATGAAGAGAATATAATATACTTGGTTTTTTATCTATTACAACAGAAATAAGAAATAGAAAAAAGATATAAACATTTAGTGTTTTTTTTTGTTAATATTGAATAAGCCTTAGTGCATCAAAGTTTTTGTGGTAAAGTAACGTTAAGTTTGAAGAAAATGGCATTTGCAATTTGTTATGTAGTTAAGATATTGTTTACATTTTTATTTCCAGTGTTTGCTGTAATCCGAATAAGCTCAAAAGTAAAATGTAGTAAGTTATGGATCAATAACCTTTGACAACTGTTCAGCAATACAGTACTTTACATATAACCATGCATTTATTCAAAGAATTTGATAGGAACATATACAAAACTTGACATTTCTGATGGACATATGTCAAGTCACATATCTCGTGCAGTTAGATGGGATTTTGCCTAGAAGAGAAGGTTAATGGCTTTAGTGTTTGTTACAAGTCAGATGGAATCATGTCTCTGCTTATCCATTTGGGTGTCTCTTAATATGCATACAAGTTTTGCAAATATTGCACAGTGCTGAAACAGCCAGCGTTTTACTGAGCAGAAAAAAAGCAAAGCTGCTCTGCAGATTCCACTGCTGCAGCAACTGAAAATTTTGCTGTGTTGTGCTCACAATCTATTCAGGATCAAATCATCGTGACTATGTGCTAAACTGATTGGTGCCTACTCCTGGAATAGTAAAAACTCATCACCACGGAGTATCAGACAACCCTAAAGCAATTGTAATGCTAAACATACTAATAACACATCAGCACGGGTTGTGTCTAATGCATCTGAAGCTCTAAACTTAGATGCCTATATTAAGTCCTATAACATAGCAGGTTTAAAAAAAAGAGTCTCATGGCCATCTTTATCATAGATATTAGAGTAAATGAAAGGGATAGGAAACTTCCGTTGCGTGGGTGGATTATTCCATTGAGATTATTAGGTTGCCTAGCAACTTAAGCTAGTTACACCTGGCCAGACTTGCTCTCTCCATCTCTGCAGCACTGATTCTCACCTATAGCACTTGCATAGTAGTGATTGCAGTGCCATATGATACTTCAAAGAAATCAGCTGTTATACCACTATCATGCTGTAGCCAAAAATAGCAAGATTTACTCTCTTCTATTGCATTTATTAGCGATTGAAAGTTAAAAAAGTACTAGTTTGTTCTTTGGTCCCCATTATCTCAAAAGCAATATTATAAATGAAAGATTTAAAGCAAGCCCCTATTAAAGAATTCTTTTCTTTAGGTCTTCCAACTTTAATAATTCCAAAAGCTTGTTTTCTCGACATTTTATGCTCAAAAACAAGTAAACTTTCCGCGTTTAGTTGGGTACCATTATCTCACTGCTTGAACGAGTAATGACTAAAGAGACTTCAGATACAGAAACTAGATGAGTTAATCTGGGTCTTCCGCCCATTACATTGTCTTTGAGGACCACACTTTTGCTATAAAAATGGACGAATTTATGCCTACTGCTTCGTCAAAGAGCAGTGCTAGTAGTAAATCTATAAAAAGGCGGGTGTTTTCATAGCAACGGGAGATCAGATTTTCAGACGCACTACAGGCTATAGTTCAGAGTCAGTTCAAGTTAATAGTGAATTCTACTACTTATCATTACAGTGCTATTAGTAAGGTACGTTTTTTGAAGCATAGAGATCTGTTTGAAGCTCAATGGTTTCACACCTTTTTTCCAAAAACTATACAATACCATAAAAGCATGCATTGCAAACCGCATGGTATCATGTGTGCATGTGATGATTTATTTAATTATGATTCATGTAGATCTATGCAATGTATAATTCCATGTAGACGGGTAGAAAGAAATGTTTCTCCTCTAAAAGAAAAAGGAAATACAATAGAATTTACAGGAAGATTACTGATACATCTGATCTGATTGTTACTGTTCCCATAGCAAAACTACCCCAGGCTACCAGCGGTTTCACACTTCTCAAGAATGCTTTAAAATCAGCAATCTTACCACCAGGATGGACTCAAGTGCCAAGCAAAGAGGAGATGATTACACTATGTCACCTTCAAAATCATTTAAATAAACCAATTATTTCCCACACAATAATCATGCATAGCGATTTCTCATATAGCATTACCATATATAACCACACAGATGTTACTCTACCAATTGCTTTCAAAATCAAAAACCTCGAGAGCCTTTTAGATTTTTCAAACTATGTCTCAAGTTTAAAGATTTGCCCTGGTAATGGTTTGACAAAATATGTCAAATACACAGAACAAAAAGGAGGCCAACTTTTCAATAGATCATGTGAGAGTTATAGTACAATATACAGTAGTGGCATGTATGGTATTTTATTAATAGGGAATGTAGTTGCTTTTATCAATAAATATCCATTTATTACTACTCGCCATTATCAATGCACCATAATTCAAGAAAAGGGCATCAAATGTTCCGCTTGTTCGTCTTATCGAAAAACACTGCAAATATTGACAAAAAAATGTAGCACAGAACCACCAACAAAAAAAATATCAAAAACCACCAATCGTAGGTTCTTTTCAAAGCCACAGCTTATTAATGAAGTCACCATTCTCAGAGCAGCCATTTCTGAAAGAGATAAAAAAATTGAACGCCTACAGAAAATGATAGAAGCTGATAATCGCACAACATTGCTCAATGATAATGAACACAATGATATGATCAGCATTATGAGAGCACACCACGACACAATCATCAAGACATATCCAGAAAATAGTTTTCAGAGGATATTTTGGACCAGCCAATATACAGCAGCACAAGCTAAATCGCCTAATGGTTTCCGCTGGAATCCAGCAATAATTAAGTGGTGTATTTACCTCTGTCACAAATCGTCATCAGCTTATAACCTATTAAGAAGAACCAAAATTTTAAATCTACCTTCACAACGTACCTTACGCCAATATACAAATGTTCTTGATTCATCTGCTGGGTTCTCTAATCAGTTAGATGAACAGTTATTCCTAGATGCGAAAGTATCTTCTTTGCAAGAATTTCAAAAATATGTTGGACTAATTGGAGATGAAATGTACATAAAGGAAGGATTAGTATATGATAAAAGCACTGGGAAATTGGTAGGCTACTGTGACATTGGAAACATTAATAATCACTTGCTTCTTCTCGAGAAAGAATATATGGGAAACGATAATAGTCAGACAAAGACCGTTTTAGCGAAAACGATGATGGTGCTGATGGTAAGAGGCCTCTTCATGGATTTCGAATTTCCATATGCATCTTTTCCAACTGGAAACCTTACAGGAGAGCAAATGGTTCCCATCTTTTATGAAGCAATACTGAGGATCGAGAGAAGTGGCTTAAAAGTGGCAACAATAACACTTGATGGAAACTCTGTAAATCGGAAGTATTTTAAAATAGTGGGAAATGGCGTTGACAACATCAAGCACAAGTTTCATAATCCATTAAGTTTCAATGAAAGAGAGATATATCTATTTTCTGATCCTCCACATCTATTAAAAACATCAAGGAATTGTTTATACAGCTTATCAAGACATATGGAGGTAATTTCAAGTAATTATATTATAACTATTATAATTTTATTTTTATATACCAGTTTTGAGAGAAACCCATATCCTGGAAATTCATTCGGCAGTAGTATGACATTACCACCAAATCAACAGGATTGACAACTGTACCAAAATTAAAGTATGAAAACATATATTTAACATCTTACTCAAAAATGAGAGTGGATCTAGCGGCAGAAGTAAAAATATATAATGTTTTATTTATTCCTTCAAATTACCATGTGTAGATTCTTAGCGAGAGTGTAGCGACAGCACTAAAAGTGTACCTAAATGAAGAGGCCGAGGAAACAGTAAAATTTGTCGAAATGTTTGACAAATTTTTTGACATGCTAAATGTATCAAACTACACAAAATGCATTACCAAAAGAAAATACTTCCAAAGCCCCTATAGATGGTCCAAAGATATCAGGCTAGAGGTACATGTAAATGTATTATTACTGAATGCCTATAAAAATAATATTTCATTCCAGTGGCTTAAAGACACATTTCTCAAATGGCTAGAGGATTGGGAAAATGAAGCAAAATCAAGAAAGGCTTTGAAAGCTGCTGAAAGGAAGAAATTAATATTAAGTGACGAAACTTTGCTTGGTTTACGTATTACAGGTAAATATACATGTATTACAAGTTATTACATTGTACTCACTATAATATAATTACAGCTTACTCATTCATTGACTTGGTGCATTTCATATTTACAATACCTGGAGTGAAGTCCTTCCTCAGTGAGCATATCTCACAGGACCCCTTAGAGAAATACTTTGGCCGCCAAAGACAGAGAAGTAATGCCCATGAAAATCCTACAAGCCAAGAGTTTTTGAAAAATAATGGAGCTCTGAGAGTAGTTACCTCAATCAAAAAAGACACACATAGGGGAAACACACAGCAGCATAATGATACCACTGACGATGTTTTCATATCACCTGAGCCATTAAAAAACAAGAAGAAAGCATCAAGTATGAATGAAATATTAGTTATGTTATTATTCTACTAACTTAAGGTTGTGACTCAAGCAGTAGCATATCTTTGGTTCCTCCTTCTACTAGCACAAATTCAAAAGAAACAGTTGATTTATTAAGTAAGTACTTTGAGTCATTAGCATGATATATAGCTACTGGTTGCAGGTGTTACCAATCAAGCTATTGAAGACAGTGGATTCAACATTCCGTCAGCTGAAGCAATTGTTGCTAAGCAATCAGCAATAAAACTCAAGGAATGGATGGTCAACCATAACAGTTCCCAGATACTTCACAACAATATTCTTGCTTACTTCTTTAACTTATGGATCTCAGTCGCCCCAAAAAGCAGTGTCGTCAGAGAACAGATATGGACTAGATTTTCACAGTTTACTTCTTCTGAGGTATACAACAAAATTTGGAGCGATATTTATACTGAAGCCCAAACACCAGAGTCCCCAATCTTGTCGTTTTATATTACGTATCACTACTTTACCAGGCTATGGCAGAATAGGTACCCTACAACTACACGTGACACAAATGGTACTGTACAAACAACGCACCTTTCATATGATGAAGAAAGCGCTCTCTGGTACATTGGAGGATACCTCATAAGGAAAGTTAGAAGAAAGATAAAGGAGAATGATGACAGGGACGGCCTACTAGCAGTGTTGGAGATATTTGAAGAGAGAGAAGATATGGTTGAAGAGAGCTTGATAGGTGACGATACGGATGAACCAGTTGACACTCAGTTATGGATTACGTTGATAAATAGAGGAGGGCTTATCAAATGTTCAAATAATTTTTACTCCTTCTTGAGATCAGTTGAACTTGAAATAAAAAACAATCTCAGCAGCAGAGAGGCAACATCTAGGAAAACCAGATGAGATAGCCAGTATTATTTGCAGTAATCCATCAATAAGTGAAACTTGGAAGATCATAACAAAAGATGAACTGACACCGGAGAGCAGTCACAGATTAATCAGAGAAATCACTCAATTATACACCAAAGTTCGAGTCCATGCTTTTGCTAAAAAGTCAATGGAACAATATAAAAAAGAAAACAGTAAAAATCTTCAAAAATCAAAGAGCTTTAGATCAAAGCTACATGTAGATAAAGAATAATAATTATTATTATCAATGATTATACCGGTATCCACTCTTGCTATTATTAATGACAGACAAAAATCACTAAAGAGCACCTAAGCTCTAAAATGAACAAAGTATGACCATAAGCCCTTGGCGTAGGCTGTGGCATCATAAATAGTTGCATGATCTACGGGCATAGCTGCCGGCCAATGTTGAGGCTCAGGACTAGTAGAGCCTCTAGTGTCGCTAGCCAGACCATTCCCCAGCCTACAGTCATTCCCAAATGACTGTAGGCTGGGGAATGGTCTGGCTAGCGAGACTATAGAGCCTCTCGAGCGGAAAGAGCAGAGCAATGAAGCGCAGATGTTTATGGAAAGTGCGAACAATCTTACCAGCCAGTCTCAGTAGTAAATCAGTGACTCTATCCCAGGGAGAAGGAACTTAGAACTATAAAAGAAGCTAGCTCCGCAAGACTAAAAAGAAGCGAGGTCACTGGAGATCGAATGGGCTGGGCCATATCCATGGGTATGGGCTGGGCGCGGCATGCATGGCATGCGATGATGACGTAACTAGGGTAAATAGCTTGATTTCCTGGGAACAGGAGTTTCCTATCCCTTTCATTTACTCTAATATCTATGTCTTTATGTATAACAAAATGCCACACCTACTTTTTTGCCACCAAAAGTCATCATTGTAGTCACTATGTTATGTGACTACTTGTTTTTTACTTTCAATCATGCAGACTATTGTTATTCATAGGCAAAACAAACTATATTTATAATATGATTAATGACATCAAGAGTGGATAATTATTTAGGGAGAGTGTCTAACCCACCTATAATCTGTGATACCACAGTGCGTAAGTTTACATAGCATGGTTATTAGCACCAAGTAGCCATTCTTGCGTCCTTATTCTGATTTCAAGTCAGAAGGCTGCAAAAAAGAAATAGCCAACCATTGGAAGAACATATCCCGTCTGCTTCTGCTTGTTTCTCACACTACATGATCCTCAGAGCCTTTATGGGATGTTCATACTTTAATAGAAGTATAACGTAAATGAAGCAGCATGAAGCAATGCAGCGTCTGTTGTAAAATACCCCAGGTTTTTTTAAAACTATATGGACTTGGCGAAGCAAAAGAGAGATTTATCATGTTATGCTGGACCTAGTAGGCAGGAAATGAAAGAGTGAAGCAGCAGAAGTCAGTGGAGAAGATGCTACGAGTAGAAATGCTAATGTGACTCGTTGAAGAGCCATGGTTGCTGAGCCATTGCTGAGCAAACTGTAGCCACACCCACCACTTTTCTTCAATGAAATGTTAGGCAAAGCAGATCTCTCGAGTCGCTCGTCTTTTTAGGTCATTTCTAAAGGATTTCATATGCAAGACACAAACCTAACCATTCTGTCTTCGTTGTTTTGTCATTTTCTAGGTTACTTACCTTGGCTGCTGTTTCTTTTGAACTGTTTAGGTCGCCCTGTTGTAGTTTCTTACCATTATTATTTTTAACAGGACTTTTCCTTCAATTCCACTTAAGATGATTGACAATGAGCCACAACTCTCGTTATTGCCCTCACCCACGCCATAGTTGTATAGGCAAGGGTACTGCTCTCCTTAATTTCATGTACTTCCCCTGCAAACTCTTCTATAGACCATTCCCAT
>NW_003546278.1:83874-92881 GCF_000090795.2 Amphimedon queenslandica | reverse complement strand
TGTGCCTTACGAATGGTGGCAAAGACTCCAATGCTTTCTCAGAGAAATTAATGAACTTGGCATTGCACCACTTTCAGGATGAACACCAAATAGATGGAGGCCAGTGTGATTTTCACACATTAGTACTGTGTAGCTGTGGTTCTTGTACAGATAAATACAATTTAAAATGCCATGGAAAATCTTACAAAAGTGATCAAGTTTTGAAGTGTCCTTTTCATACCCTAGCTTACAAGTTAGAGTGTCAAGAAAAGGCAGGTCCAGCTGATGTATTGATACATCCTGAAATAGGTTAAGTCAAAACAAACCTTTTTGAAGCTTCGCACAATGTGCTTGCTAGGTATAGGTCCAAAAATTGGAACCTTGCACGTCTTCACTACCACGTTTCTACCAACATAGGTCTCTTTCAAAGTTGCATGACATGACCTATCTTTTTACAAAGCGTGGTTCTCAGTACCACTGGATTCTTGACATCCTTGAGCAGATGTACCTTCCTGTTGTTCAGAATCTTCCATCTATCTTGGAGAAGCCGAATGCAGGTAGATTTTTTGATATAGAAAGAAGGAAGACCAATTTTGCTAAAGCAAGGAGGAAGAAAAAGCGTCAAGTCTTTGATCATCAATGCAGGCAATTGTTTGTAAAAGAGAGTGCACTGAATCATGATTATGGAAGGGATGCATCTACTGAAGAAGTACTTGCAGATGCCTTGACTGATAAATGTAAATGTGGCTCAACCTACCGCAGAAGGATGTCCCACAAGAGTTGTCCACTGAGGAGAACCTGTGATACTACTACTGGAATTGATACCTCCTGCGACATCAATGCATCCAAAAGTGATGACAATGTATCTGAATATCAAAATTATTATAACTTTGAATGTTCCCTAAGTGATAAAATGGTAGTTGAATCGTGTGCATGTCACAAATGGGATTACCCTGGTAATGCAAGAAATAGGAAAAGGGCTATGGATAGCTCACCCACTCCTGGTGCCTGGTGGACACCGCCACTTAAGAAAATGGGTCTGTATTAACTAAAAGTCCCTTCTCAATTAGTTCTATCAAAAATTAAAGACCAAAGTACCCTGCTCTTGGAAGTGTCATTGTGCATCTACTACTGAAAAAGTAGGCTCTCCTACTCTATCTACTCTATCTTTTATCCTGGGTAAAAAGTTTGAGATATCTGTAAATTGCTGTTCGCCATCCAATACTCCTGTTCTACCACAAATTCCACGACAAAGTACTCCTGTGGTGCATATTTCACACACTGTATCAACTGTTCTTAAAGTAGACTCTCACTCCATATGTACTCCAACTTCTGTGGACAACATGCCGGAGGTACATCACCATCGATGACCCCAGGCCCATCAAAATTGAATATGCAAAGTTCCCATTTAGCAGTGGCTGATATAGTGGCTTCTCCTTCTGTACGTACTCCAATTTTGTTGCAGAATAAAAAGTAGGATTCTTCAGTACCACTGACCTCTGTTCCATCCAAAAGTACTCCGACATCTATCCATAAGATGCAGGAGGTACAGATATCTTTAAGTAAGTGCCCTTCACCATCAATGACACCAAGTCCATCAAAATTAAAAGAGCAAAGTTTCCATACAGCAGTGGCTGAAGAAGTTGGTTCTCCTTCTGTATGCACTCAGAGTTTGTTTCGAAACAAGAAGTTGGAGCTCTCTGTACCAAGGCGCTTGCTCACCTCTTTTCCATACAGAATGAAAGACCACAGAACGACGTTTTGATAGTGTAACTGTTCCTTACAATGGCTTAGTGGGTCAAACAGTAGTGACAAAATCATTTCACAGTCTTGTATCAGACTGTTTAATTGATAAAGAAAAGACAAAGGGTGCTTCAAATTCAAAGGTTTTGCATAAATTGTTACCTCCTGCTTCTACCAATAGAGATTGGGTACAGAAAGCAGTCGCAATTATATCGAAGCTTTCTGGTATCGCAGTTGTTCAACATTTTGATGCTGTCAAACAGGTTCCAGGCAGAGAAATAGCTACTCATATTCAGGATGAGATTGTTGTTGACGGGGCATGTTTCTTTAGGACAATTTCAAAAGCCATTACTGCTACTGAAGACAATCATTTTGCAGTCCGTATGTCCTTAATTCACTTCATGCTTTACCCTGCCATGTTCTGTCATTTGGTAAACTTGTTTGTGCCAGAATTTATTACGATATTGATGCATTGAAAGCAGTGAGGAGTCACGTAAACGGACATAAACTCTATTTAGAAACCTCATGGTCAACTGAATATTAGGTATTTGCAGCTGCCACATTGTTTCAAATTAAGATAATAGTATTTTTAGAATATTCCAATTTCCGTGATTGGCATACTTATTTGCCTCGGTTCACTAGCGAAACTTGCGTGACACCCATGAAAGTCATGTTGTATCTGTACCACATTAATTGTAATCACTATGATTTAGTGACACCTCTACTTGATTAAAAGCAGTGTAATGACAATTTAGCCTTGCTATTTTAGAGAGGAATTGTTTAGTTTGATTTTCTTTAGCTTAATACAAAATGGTAAGATTTTTGTCTTTGATTGTATAAAGAATTTTATAACATGTCATATTTTCGTTCATATCGTGCAATTATTACTTAAGATATTTTAGTTTCATTATTTGTGGTTAAAGTACAACTGCATCTTGTTTGTTTGTAATTACTTCTTGTATGCTTATCATATTTTGCCACTTGAGTATGTGAATACTCCCTCTCTGTTGTAGACAAACTGTACACATTTGTGACATTTGCCTAAACCTTTGCAGTGCATTATGCTAATGGTAGTTTGTAAGAAATGTTTGAATTAAAACACAGTACTAACTATACAAATTGGTCATGTACCATATGACATACAAATGACATTATGACAGTTGAATACAGGGTGGCTTTAACTATTTGGTGCTGTACCACGTGTTAGGTGGCAGCTTATTAAAGTTCTAAGAGTGATGAAAGTCACTAGATTATTATAGCCAATTGTTGTGACATGCTTTGGGTGGCAGCTGTCGTTACATTTCACAGAGTGGTTCAGAAACTCTGAATGTAGCTACATGCCATACAACACTTTGGGTGGCAGTTGTTGTTGCATTATACAGAATGTTACAATGTAGTAGTGAAATCATGTCAGTAGTACCACGTGTTGTGTGGCAGCTTTTGTGTCATATTGAGAGTCACTAGTAGTGAAGTAACATGCCATGCCACGCTTTGTAGTGGTGGCTTTTGCGTTGTACAGGGAGTATAGTGAAATAAACTACATGCTAAACCACACATATAAACTAGCATGCTAAGTGTTTCAAACTGTATGTGGCAAATGAGAGAGAGAGTTACTGCTATAATGTGCTGCTTAGGTAAAATTGCAGAGTTGTGAGTTTTTTGACCTGGAATGTGAGACTACCTCCTTGTGGTTCAGGTTGGGATTTATTGTATGATATGCAGTGTATTGTACAATAAATGCAAATTGTCTCACTTTTAAAGACCAAAAATATGTTGAATAGATAGTCTTCATTTTTTCATTTAGGGAGTGTTGTGAAGAATAGTAATTGGTGCTGTATGGAACAAAGTATTTGATTTATCATTGGTAGTAATGTACAGTGGCCTAACAAAAGAACCCTGCTTGTTTTAGTCTTCTTTTGGTTGCATTTGTAATGTGCATCTATATTCTGTAGTGCTATATTTTAGTGTTGTTTGACTTAAAGCACATCTTTTACGAAGAGTCTTATTTTTTATATATGTTTTACCAAGTGGCACCTTCTGCTGAGAAAGTTTCTTCCTTATACTGTGGGGTACATCCACATGCTATTGCAGTTGAGTATGTGAGGAAAAGTTGCAAGTTGTAAAATTCATTTTACTGATTTTGGGACATTGTAACTATGCTTTTTTCTTAAGACTATAATGTACATGCATAGATTAACTGTTTTGCATTTTATTAATATACATAACTAGGTGTGACACTTACATTACATTTTCTTTCTGCTATAGTTTGAAAAATTGGTTAATGGCACTATAAGCATATCATTGTACACTTTTTCTGGCTACAGAAACTGTTGCAGAACAAGTTATGTGTTTACTACTATGATGCTGTAGTTTACAGCAATGGAGCATATATACCGGTTAAGCAAAGGGAAAACACTCACCATCTCAGGCTATTTGTGCTATATAAAGTAAGAGTCTCCTTTTTTATTGCAAAACAAACTTTCTCTCTTCAGTTTACTTTTTCATTATGGGAAATGGAGGCCTTGTCACTATTTTATGTATGTTTACTAGAAGGACATAGCAGTTTTCTGAAAAGTTTGTAAATGTATGAGTATAATTACACTGACAGTTTACATGTATTATCATGCCATCCTTCTTGTTGTTATATTTTTCAGGTGGTTTTGTTTGCCAGATACAATTGGTAGCTCATATTATAAGGATACTTTGTCCTAGTGGGTGTAGAAGTTGAATTAGTTTTGAGGCTTATGTATGCTTTATTTATTGTGACTCAAGATCTTTGCTGAATATACTCAACCTGGACATAGTAAGGAAGTAAGCAATGCACACTTGGATAATTTTCTTTGTTATAGATTTTTACTTGCAAAATTATCTTTGTTGTTCATTGATAATTAAAATCTATTACTGGAAGTATTTGTAAACTTCAGACTTTGTGATATCTTCTCATACATGACAGTGATTAATATGAGAAAGGCATGCATAATACATTTTTTCAAACTTTTTGGGTGAATTTCTTTACAATTATGACAGGAACTTAAGTTGCATAATGAATTATGTATGTACCTGTCATTCAATGTATTTGTCCCTCCCCTCTTGCAGTTAGCCAAATTAATTCCATGAAAAGTAAAGCAAGTAATTCTATTTTTACGTAGAAGAATACCACTTAAGATATACAAATTTGGTGAGTCATGCAAGACACTATATAATTGTTTATTGTTTTGCATGTTGTACAGTTTTAATTCTTTCAATGCTCTTTTTAAGTTTAAGTTATAGCCATTTATTAGATGCATGTATGCTTCCTATTATGCCAAGCTTGAAAGTACTTTTCCTGTAAAAATTTTTTTGCACACACTTATCTATATTAGTTTGGTCTTTAATGTTAGGATAAATGAGAGTTAGAAAAGTAATAAACTACTATTTCTGTTGTTTTATGTAGTTTTATTCACTCAATATCTGAAATTTGCTTACAAAAGTGAATAGTTGCATCAAATTAAACAATGATAATAATATTCTATACTTGTACATTATTTGTCCATATTGTCTATTTTGTATGACTGCTCTGCTCTCTTTTTTTCTTTCCTTAAATCTTTTTTGCTCTTTTATCTGGATATGTCTGATGATAGTGCATGATTCTATGAAACTGTGAAAAATCTTAATTTGAAAAGAATGTTCTTAAATTAAGCTGGAGATTTGTAAGAATCAAATGGGACATATTGATGATGTCATTTTAAGTCAATTTTAAGTCATTTTAAGTACTGTTAGGACAATGAAGTTATACCATAGTCATATTGTTACATACACATACATGAAGGCATGTCTTTGGCTAGTTATACCATAGTCATAATTAGTGTTGTTGTAGTACCATAATTTTATATAGTTCTAGTACTAGTTCTAGAACTAGAGTTTGATAAAATTTAGTTCTAGTTCTAGTTCCGGAACTAGAGTTTGATAAAGTTTAGTTCTAGTACTAGTTCTGGAACTAGAGTTTGATAAAGTTTAGTTCTAGTACTAGTTCTGGAACTAGAGTTTCATAAAGTTTAGTTCTAGTACTAGTTCTGGAACTAGAGTTTGATAAAGTTTAGTTCTAGTACTAGTTCTGGAACTATAGTTTGATAAAGTTAGTTCTAGTACTAATTCTAGAACTAGATTTCAATAAATTTTAGCTATTGTTCTGGTTCTAGAGCTAAGTTATAGTTCTTGTACTTGTTCTGGCAATAGAGTTTAAGAAGCTTAGTTCTAAATGGAAATAATTTCTAAATACTGCTTCTTTTTGCTTCTGCTGTCATGCTTTAACTGCTTAGCTTTGAACTGAACAAGTATTCAAAAGTCTATTGATATACTTATGCATTATAATCTATGTCTAAGTAACACATTTATACATTACTTGTTATTCAGTCTTTCTTCCGAACTAAAAAATTTCACTGACAAATTAGTACCTTCTTTGTCAAGTAATATTGTTCTACAATCTAGTTCCAAACTAGTTCTAGTACCACAAGAGAATTTACTTTTAGTTCCAGTTTAGTTCTAGTACTGAGACTGTGGCAAAGTTTAGTTTCAGTTTAGTTCTAGTACTACAAGTCTTGTATAAGCTAGTTCTAGTTTACTTCTATTTCTTATATTGGTTGTAAAAATAGTACTAGTTCTAGTTCTTGGAACTAGAACTATGAAAAAAAGGCAGTACTAGAATTGATTTAGTTCTAGTACCAAGGAACTACAACAACACTAGTCATAATGTTACATACATGTAAGCATGTCTTTCACTCTGGTTAGCAGCTTCGGAGTTATTTTTGTTAAAAATCTAATGTACACTTATGTGCCTTGCTGGTCCACTCTGTTGCTCTAATTTGTAGTGTACAGCCATTGAGAACTTGTTTACAATAATAATGAATTAACCTTTTATAGTAACAATAAATATTGTCATTAAAAATTAAAATTAAAACAATTTATCATCACAACCTCATGGAATAATAAAGTAACTTAAAAACAAAAGATTGTAGAGCTAGTCATTTTTGTAGAAGTAATACCCACAACTAAGTTTTTACAGACCTATTTAGGTACACATATATATAACACTAAGTTTGATATACGTCAATCTACATGTAGCTAGACACACTGAAAAAGGTGGACTGATGCTTGTAAAAATGCTCCCAAGGCAAAACTTAAAGTTTGCCATGATGCATGTCGCATTCTATTAATACATGTAAATAAACACAAATGAATAAGTAGAAATGTGCTGTGTGATACTACAGAAATATGACTATTGTACCTGTCATGAACTTACAACAAATGGAGAAAAAAACACAACTCATGTAAAGTTGTACATGGTGACATGCATGTATGAAAATAAATAAACAAGGAGTGTAGATGTGACAACTAAAACCTTATCAATGCCGCAAATACTATATAGAATTATGACTTGCGACTAATGAAGCTAATTTTATACAATCATCACAGCTATGAAACAATCACCATGAAGCTATTGTTGCTGAATTGAAAAACCATTTAGCATGTATAGTTCTGATTATTTCAATGCTCTATTTAAGTTTAAGTTATGGCGATGTGTATGTTTCCTATAATGCTAGTTTGTAAAGTACTCCTCCTATAAAAATGTTTTTGCACACACACACACACTTATGAACGACAATAAATTGTCATTCATTCTAGGATAATTGATAGCTAAATAATAATGAACCACTATTTCTGGTTTTCGTAGTTTTATTATTTCCCCAATAGCTAGAAATTTGCATAATAGTTGTATTGGCTAAAGTAAAAATAATAATACACAATACCTGTACAATATTTGTCCATATTGTCTACTTGGTATAACTGCTCCGCTCTTTTTCTTAACTTTCTGATTTTGACAACCTGGAGGCGTAGCCCCCAGGTCGTCCTATAATTGATGTCACCCACGTGCGATACGTATATATTTGATTGTGTGTCAACACTTCATGTCTTCTATACACATTGTATTTGAGAAATAACAAGCCTTAGTAACCACCCGCCCATGCTACATAAGTGGTTGTGGTCACGACAAACAAAATGGCGCTTTGCATATGAAACAAAGTTATGAGGTTTCTAACAGCAAAAGAACATAAAGATACTGTTTTAAGACTTTTCTAGAAGTAGAAGGTAGAGAGAACCTCCATAAGTCTTAATAAGTACCCAGCTGTACATGCAAGGTGGTGAAATCAATTATAGGAATATTTTTACACGGTTACGCTTGTTTATATTGATATGTGTGATGATGTTGAATGATTTCATTTAATTGTACAAAAAATGTCAATTTGGAAACAATGTTGTTACATTCAGTTGCGTATATATGGAAGAATCACATCTGAAAGATTGATGATGGCCTTTCTAAGTCAATTAGTACAAGCATGTTGATATTTTGTTACTCATAAAAATATAGATTCTTTTGTATTGGGCCACTTTTATCATCTTCTGGTTTTTTAGCATGGAGCAAGTGAAAATGGTAGAATAACTTCATTGGAATGCAAAATTGTAATCATAAAATCAATTTTTGAATTAATTAAGGTTAAAGTAACCATTGTACATCACTCTCTGTAGGTTAGACTTGATCACAGTTATTAAAAAGTAATTCAAGCAGAAGTTGAGCTGATTATCATTGTGACTTTATAATTGGATCATTTCCAGTGGAACAGAACGATGCTGTTTATTTTTTTTGCATTATTGTATTTCTAATATTGAATATTATTTTACAATTAAACAATCTCTTGAACAGGCTAAGCAAGCATAAAAAAGACTTACCAAACTGGCAAGCAAAATGAAATTATCACATTAAACTGTGAGGCTATTTGCAAACACTTCTGAAATACTAATATTAAAATTGTCTCACTATAAAATAATTTGTCATTACTTACTGATAAAGGTGGCAACAGCAGAGATATGTAGAAAAAAAGATTCACTTCGCCTTCCTTAGAAATAATATGTCATCTTTGATCTTGTGTCATTGCTGGATACCTCTGTATATCATAAAACTGATAGGAAAAATTAATTGCAAGGTGGGGTTAAGTTATGACGTCATATTAGTCAAACCATTAATAGAAATGACCACCAGTATGTATTTCCTGACTATTGTTTATTTAGCTGTTTCATCTGGTGAATGCAGGCTCTACGAAGCTCTAAAGCTTGCAGTCGTGGCATAATGAAGGCAAACACTCAATCAAGTTTTTATGCAGTAAATGCTTTTGCGATAAACAGATGTTTGAAAGTGAACAAAACTCTATGAGCGATTGCAGCCCATTTTGCAAAACTTGAAGAACTTTTG
>NW_003546278.1:81250-82937 GCF_000090795.2 Amphimedon queenslandica | reverse complement strand
ATATCAAGGCATATGTAACCCTAGTGTTTGATGAAATTAAAGTTCATGAAGACCTCTTTTTATAAAAATTCTGGCTTGTTCTTCACAGGCAACTGATATTAATGAACATTTGCTAACATTTGAAAAACTGGCTGAAGAGGGTTATAAGTCATCAACAAACAACCAAATTGCCACATGTATACTCGTTTTTATGATTGGAGGGGTCTTCTCATCCATCAAGTTCCAATATGCTCAGTTTCCCGTTGTAACTTTTACTGGAAAAACCCTTTTTCCCTTAGGATAATAAACAACAGTTTTATTACTTGTTAATTAAATTTACACTTATCAACTGAAAGCCTTAGAAGAGTTTAGACCAGCTCTACGAAGTAAACAATTCAAGTGTAAATTAAAGGCTTATGCCATTGTAAATTAGGACAGGTGGAAATTTATGATGAGGGCAGCAGGGAGACGGGAACAAAAACTGAGGAAAAAGGGGGAACTGGAGAAAAGGCAGGAGAGGAGACATGGTAGACAGGGGAAGAAACCGGGGAGACAGCTGAAGAAACAGACGTGTGAAGAGAATGGGACAGAGAGAGAGAGGGGCAAAAAATTTTCAGTAACAATGGAGTAAAACGTAATTGGTAATCACTTTAATGTTTTTATTGTTTAGAAAAAGAGAAGACAACACGGGATGTGGATGGGGTAAAGGATAGTGGGGATGAGGAAGTGGAGCAAGAGGAGGTGGAAGAGGCCATGGAGGAGGTGAAAGAGGCTAAAGGCAAGAAGAAAAAGGAAGAGGCCAGGGTCAGGAAGAAAAAGGAAGAAGCCAAGGCCAAGGAGGCCAGACAGTAGCAAAAAGAAACATTATCAAACATAACAACACTCTTTTATAGGATTCATCAACAAGTGCTAAAACAACTACTTTAATGTAAAGTTCGAAGAACAAAATTATAATTAAAAATGAAAATCCAATTCAAAATATTACCTGTCAACTCAAGCAGAAGAGATGGCTGGATTTGAACAAGTGTACAGATGGTTATAAATAGCATTTGCACAAAAGGAATTTATTAGCACTACAAGATAAATTGATAATGAGTCTTTAACTTTCTTACAAAACTTACTAGTTCTTGAAGTCATTATGAATGACAGGGCTTTAAATTAGTAACGCGGTAGCGTTACTAAGTAGGATTCACCCTAAAACATGGCTGCCATGACTTTTGCAGCCTTGCTATTCCAAGGAAACAAGCTCCTATGCTTGCCAGACTTCTCAGAACCTCATCTTGACGAGAGGACTCCATTGGTATGACTAGCATGGCTCTAAGCTTTTTCTAAGAGGAGAGTAAAAAGTCGGCGAAATGGTCGTTTTGTTCAGCCACCTTTTTTTCACCTTAGTCATCATCTGCTGTCAATCCAGTTGTCGGTGTGTATTTCAAGATTGGCTGGTGCTAGAAGGTTAATTCTTACACCATTCTACTCGAACAGTCTATGCGCAGGTGCATGTCCCATCACATCATTCTCCAAGAAAGGAAAAGTGATACTTTGACTGTTGGATCCGTCAAAACTTAACTCATTCCGCCATTTTGTTAATTAAAGAAACATGCTTCAATTTTGGGTGTGGTCGCGCATGCTCAGATCTCAGAACTGGGAAAAGCAAGCAATGTTTTTATCTAGCTATTTTTATTGCGCATTGTCATAAACTGGATATCAT
>NW_003546278.1:77592-81240 GCF_000090795.2 Amphimedon queenslandica | reverse complement strand
TTTGTTTAAACTGGCACACCTCCAGGATGAACAACACAGCATCATCCACCAATGGGTGACTAAGGGATCATAAGTTGCAAGGAATACTGTCATTGACACTCTTACCCTTAGGAAAGGACAATACGACAACAAACATTGACATCAATAACAGTTGTATGGACATATCAATAGTCTTGCTGTTCATCTAACTTATCTATTCCATCGCCATCCAGAGAAATGTCTTCATTATCTTCGTCATCAAGACCCTCACATACTGACACTTCTTTCATTAGGGCTATAGTTGATCCAAAATTACAGTAAAAGATATGCATTATTTAATTACCTTATGTCTACTTGACTTCTGTGCAAATTTATCCAGGGGCGGATCTAGGGGTGGGCCAGGGTGGGCCAGGCCCACCCAAATATTTTGTGCAGTAATTTAAAATTAACATTTTTATGTGGATGACTATGTAAATTGTGAAGCATGACTATGCAAACAATTTATAAACCACAAAGGAGCTCATTTTAACAGCTTTAATCTTCAAAATTTTGACTTTGAATGCAGGCCTTGTTGGCCACACCCACTAATTACCACACCCAAGTCATCAAGGCCCACCCAAAAATCAAATCCTAGGTCCGCCCCTGAATTTATCTTTTTGCGCAAACTGGTATGTCATTTCAACTATTGCTTTGAATGGTAGACACCTATTTGGTCTTCGAATGTCAAAGATATACCACTCAGTCATATGTGGACTTTCGACAGTTTCATCACATGAATATCACTTTTAAAACAGTATTTGTAAAGATCAGTCTGACTTAATCCATAATTGCTATATTCATTCTCATTCTGAAATTTGTAGTACAAAAACAAATCCTTTTAGGTAGATAAATGAGTAGAAAATGATTGAAAGACTCCACATGAAATGCATCAAGTAACTGTAAAACATTAAGTAATGTCATCCAATAATATTTACCGTACAGTATGATTCAGCATTTACATTTATCAAGGTTTGCTTCAACTTCTTCTGCTGCATTGAGGTCTGTTACTAGCATCTTTGATGGTGCATAACCAGGGTGTCTACAGCTAGACGACTGATTACAGTTGGAGTGATGACCCTATTTCATACATACATGTACGAACATAGTAGTACTAAATATTTTTAACTTGATAATGATCTACAATAGTTGAGTTTGAGTTTCGTAGATTCACAGCAGACTCATTACAGTTCTTCATACTGTAGTTCAGAAGAGTATTTGTACTCTTTCCTATGATACGTGTACAAGTAATCATATCTTTGTCCATTGTCCCTTACTCTTATCTGACAGTTCAGCTACCAATTTATACCTGCCATTTTTATTGCTCCTGTTGCTATAGATGTTCCTACAAACATAGCAAGAACAAAATGGTGCAATTAGTTACTGTGCAGTGTCATAAGAGTTTTTCAGCTTCAACTACTAAACAATATATGACGTCACAGGTGGTGAATTGTCATGAGCTACCTCTGTAATATTCAATTGTACTTTCAGATTTGATTCAACTACTCATTGACTTCTTTCAGTACGTTTTGTTATAATTAATAGTAATACTTCCTTAGAACAGGTCAGCGTCTTTGTCTGAGCGCAAGTGTGTTCCTTTTTGAAGTGTCACAAGGCGAGCATCTTGTGGATACAAAAAATGGATGTACAAAGTGAAATAAAATACACTACAAATACAAGTACCTTCACAAAAGATGTGGCACAGTTGTATGTTAGACATTAGCAGTTGAGTCATGCCTAGCATCAGTGATGAAACACTACGAATTAATAACAAAAGTTACATAGTATTATTAATATACTGTACCTCTCCATCAGTCTCATGTTCTGAAGTTGACTTTATTTGATCAATTGTCTTCATTATTGACGCTTCAGCTCAACTTTCAATAGCAGGTATATAACCCTTAGACTTAAACTATAGTGAACACATTTACAGTGCTGCTTTGAAATTATTTACCTGAATTAGCTACAGCAAGAGATGCCAACCTACTGTACTGTGACGGGAGCATTGCAGCACAAGTCAAACATGTCTGAGCCTAAAACAATATTAATGCCATTACCTTGCAATACAATTTGTACTTCCTTCCGATAAGTTAGGTATCTACTGCCTAATAAACTTAAGCTGGTGGACCATTCCGTTTGATGGCAAGATTAGCATTCAAATTCAGCAAGAATCATGTGACCGGACTATAAGAATAATAACAAGTAATTATAATATAATACTTTAAGATACCTATCAGTAAGTGATCATCTTTTGGTTAACCATGCCACATGTACACTATGTCATATCGAAAACTAAATCCTCAAAAGCAGTTATTTCACACGGAAACAATGGCTGCTATTCATCCCTAACACCAGTTTATATACCTTATTCAATATGATCACTAATTTAAACTCATTATGACTACCTGAGGTATGCAGCATAGCAGAATTACTTGTTTCATCTGACTGAACCTCAGATTCCTCCTTTTCAGCTAGATTGAGCAAGTGAGACAGCAGTTCCAAGTTGTCAGTAAGTCATCTTCACTCAGTATCCAGAGACCCCTTAACTCGATCAAGCCTAGCGATGAAATGATCTTTATCTTCCTTGTGACCAAAATTCAGCTCCATTTGGTACCAAAAACCTTCTCTTGTACAGCATTTTTTCAAAGAACCAATACCATCAGCAGCAGACATTTTTACACATGTAAAACAGCGGCAATTGGTAGAATACACATTCAGCCAGCTCTAACAACTCCTTAACCATTTTAATATCTTACTTCATTCCAGTAAAAGTTAATGTACAAAATTCTTATCCTTGAACCACATCAATGGAGTGCTTTCTAGCTATACATTTAATTGCTCCTTTTCTCAAAAACAGACAGAACATGTCCTACTGCAGCATTATCAGCAAAGATACACGATCTCTTAATAGTAGCAGCATGGGGATCAAAAATGTTGCCTAGCTCTACATCACAGGACAAAATTTTACCTAGCTGAGGTGTCCAATTTTTTTCTAAATGTGGTGGTCACGGAAGACTGAGTCAGAAATGAAAGATTCTATCAACATGCATATACACGTGCATTAAAACTGACCACGTCCTGATTAAAGGGGGCTACGCACATTACTTATTAATCAGTTAGCTTATTGTACATTATTACAGTAAAAACGCAAAATTTTTATTCACAAATTCAAAATTTCAGCCATATAACAAAATCAATTTTTCATCCTCAAAATACAGGCCGTATATGTTACGACCTAATTCAGTTTTTCATTAAAAAAAATTTAGACGTGTCTTTTCTTAAGAGTCTACCCAGTAGGCATTAATCTAGGCTTTAACCTAAAGTTGGAATTACACTAGTTAGTAAAAAATGCTGGTACAGTTAAGATATCAATCACTTTTCTAAGTCAATAAACTTGTCACAAATGACAAAACATCTTCAAATATTAAAGGAGCACGGACACGGAAGCGTGTCATCTTGATTTCACAGCCTACAAAATCAAGATTGCGTCACGTTTTTACTCCCACGTTCAATTAAAATTGTGTCTTGGTGTGGTTTATGCAAAATGGAGGTTACTTGAAGTGTGGCGACACTGAAGCATGGTGGATGGCGACCTGGTTCTGGCAGACCAAGAAGTGCCTCACACGAATTTTC
>NW_003546278.1:70493-74485 GCF_000090795.2 Amphimedon queenslandica | reverse complement strand
TTTACACCATGGAGGCAAATACTCCTCCGGCACTAGAATTTCTGTATGCTTTGACCTCTCCAAAATACATTCAGCCATTGATACACCACCTCTACCAGTCAGCAGACTTGCAATCAGTGAATCTTTATCAGAACTTGAGTGTTGCAATAAATTCCTGTAACAAAGTATTATTAATACATAAATTGATTGGTAAAAGGCTTACTTCTAGTTGTTGTGCTTCATCTTGTAATGTTGGACATTGATTATTTGAGACAGAAGCAGCTGGCTGTGTACTAGTTGAAATAGTGATCTATGGAAGATTTTGTTGGCATTAGGATATTAAATTATATAGACCAACCTGATTTCTACAAGCCTTCTTTTTTTCACAGCTACAAGCAGAAATACAAGCTGATCTAGCAGCTTTACAAGGGCAAAATCCAGCTCCTTTTTTTCTAGAACAAGTAGTAGCACAGCTACACTTGGTTGTCATAATACATGTGAGTAGGTGGACCCACGCCCTCGCAATGACGTCAATAAATTAATTAATTTGTTTAAACAATCATGATGACGCGTTTCCATGTCCGTGCTCCTTTAATGAGTTTTATTTAGAGTGAGTGCTTGAGATTTGTCAAATGCCACAGGTCATGCTAGCTTAAGTGGGAGTCATTGTTACTGTTCCATTATGCATAGTGGGTTTAAGGTACTTTATAATTTAATTCATTAATTTTTCATTTTGATATCATGCACTATTTTAAAAAAGATGTACTACTTATGCAAATTTCAAATTTTTACCATGCGTGGTTTGACCATTATCAGTCAATAAACTTAGAGGCAGTACAAAGTAATGAAAGAATAGCTTCAAAACCTGTAGGAACTGTATTTTTGCACACACTGATTAAAAAGATTTTTGTTTTTTGATGCCGTCCTATTTTGGACTGCCAGTTGATACTCTCCTTCTATTGGATTATAGCAATGGGCTTCAATGACTGAATAACAACTATAAAATTACTATACACAGCATTTCATCAATTAGCATTAAAATTTTTCTAATTTGTGATGCAATTTTACTGTCATTGATGATTTTATTGATTTTATACAATTTTTTGAAAATTAAAGCAGCCTTTCTCACAAAACTAATGAATATCCAATGAATGTTGTTAGCCACTCTATGAATAATAGAAATTCTGTAATAAATATCATTATACTTATCTATGACTAATGATGAGTTAAGGGAAGTCACATTATTGTATCCATGGAAACCAGGTGATGATAAAGATTTTTTTGTGACGATAGTTACGAGATAATAATCATTGTGAAGCTTTCCCATTTTGCGGATACAGGGCAGACGTGGAGCTGGAACAATAGTCAACAAAAAGGAGAGCTTCTTTGTTCTTTTATACATCCTCTAATTTTGTCTCTGCTACCATTCAGAATAGAACCTATGACAATTGGACTTTATCACCAAAAGCTGTAACTTTACCATAAAATATCTTGGCTCAGTGCAGTTAGTTGTTGCAGGTGAAGCTCAGCGAGCCCAGTGACTGCAGTATATTAGTTATGTGCTAGCATTACAAAATACAATTCATCCCACTTCAAAATTGCTGCCACAACTTTGCAGCCTTGCTGTACCGAGAAAACGATTTCCTATGCTTACTAGACTTTATAGAGGACCTTACCTTGACCAGAGGACTCCTTTGGTACGACTAGTGTGGCTCTAAACGTTGTCCGAGATGAAGGTCAAAAATCCAAAAGATGGCCGTTTTGTTCAGCCATCTCTTTTCATCTTCATCATCATCATCAAGTCCTGTCAATCCAGTTGTCGGTCCATATCTCAATTTTGCTTGGTGATAGAAGGCTAATTCTTACACCATTCTACTCCAAATATGCATGCGCAGGTTCCTATTCTTAATGACAATTCTGTAACAAAAAAGAAGTACTGTCACTGCTGGATTGGGCCCATCTTAGCTGCATGCCGCCAATTCATTAATTAAAGAAGCATGTGCTCCAAAATTTGGGTGTGTTCGCTTATGCTTAGATCTGCAGCTCTGAAAAAAGAAAGCAAATGAAGCAATTTATCAACTGCAACACATGGTGGAGGTTTACAGCTAAGAGAATGTATTATTAATCTTGCATACTATTCTTTCATTAAGTGTGTAATGAATTATTTTATTTCAAAAAAACAAACAATTAATTAAAGTAATGTTATAACAAGTAAATAAAAAACATTAAAAATGGAAAAGTAGTAGCATTGAATGAAGAAAAAGTAAAGAAACAAAGTTTGCCAACTGGTGTAGTAAGAAATTCAACACCGCTGCATAAACCTGCAAATATCATTCCCAAGCACTGGCACCGTGGAGACTTTATCTTTCATGCAGTGGTGTAAGATTTCTTACCACACCAGTTTGCATCCTCTTGTTTCTCTACTTTTTCTTCATTCAATCCTACTACTTTTCCATTTTTAATGTTTTTTATATAATTGTTTTCATTCTTTTTTCTTAAAATAATAAAATTACAATCTGTTATGATTGTGTGGTTAGGTTAATTATATTCAAGATAATCATGTGCGCATAGATTAAAATAGCGTCAAACCATAAACCCACACACTGACTACAGCTGTATTTTGCCTTCCATTTTGTTCTCTGTCCTCGCTTCTTTCTGAAACTACCTTTGTGGTCCTTCACACAAACCCAGAAGAGTGATGTGAAAGCCAACTTGAGCACTTCTCTGACTTAGAAGACTATATGGGTGATAGAAGATAAAAGAAAGAAGAAAAAGTCTGAAAAATTTTGCAAAAAAAATTATTCTCCAGAAACGCTCCCACTACACTGCTGTCTACTGTAAAGGTACCAGGTGAATCGCTCAGTGAAGGAGATCTCATCTAAGCCATTTATAGGCAGGACAGCGTAAGATAAAAGAGATATAAGTAGTTGAAAATAATAAAAACGGCTGCCATCTTAAAAAACCAACCTCAATCCTACATATAGGCTACAGCATATATAATAGTTCCATGATAATGTGACTTGACAACAGGATGGATGGCAGGGAAGATTGACAACAGGATGGATGGCAGGGAAGATGGATACTGTCACTGCTCCTTGAACAAGGACTCTTGTCAAGACTTATAAATTTCACTTGTTATCAGTATAGTAGACATTCTTTCAGCATATCTATTCACTCAATGTTGTCCCTTACAATGCTTTAAATTTAAGGCATAACAATAATAGTAAACTTATTGTTCGAGTAAAACCAACAAATATCACAATTGCAACTAAAGAAATGTTATACATGTTATAAAAGAGTCAACACAAACAAGAACATAAAAAATTTAAAAAGAAGATGAAGTCATTGCAAGGTGATCTGTAATTCTCACGTAATAACATTGAAAGTCCAATTTAGAGCAGAATTTGTTTCACGAGAGTAGGATTTTCATTTTGTATTTTTGTTGGTCGTTCGGAATCCTACTTCATCCTGTTTTTTAAAATTTTTTATGCTTCTGTATAGACTATGTTCTGGTGAGCTAAAGTTGGAGTTCGTCATTAATGGAACTGGTCACACTGCATAAAACAGTATGTGCAGTGGGCTGCCTACATTTCTCTCACTGAGTGACAACTGATTTGAGAGTTGAGATGGCACTGCCAAGTAACAATTGATAAGAATCTGGCTATAGTTAAAGGGTAACTCAACCCAAAAATTTTTTTTGCAGAAATAAGTTGGTAATAAAGAAAAAATCATAGGAAAAATAAGTAAAATTATCAAAAAGTACTGTTTCCATACTCAATCTTGGGTCAAAAGTTGCAATTTCTTGCCTTGCAGCCATTTTGTCAAAATCACTTCCGGTTGTGGGCGTGGTCACGCGATGACGTACATGGGGGAACATTAGCAAGTTTCTGCATTGAAATATTAGCAACTTCAAGGCTGGATATCTCAGCTATGCATGCAAAAAAGCAATTTCAATGAAATGGACCATATAGGACTAATCTAAAGCTTACTACAAACATTAATACTGGTAAAAA
>NW_003546278.1:66390-70302 GCF_000090795.2 Amphimedon queenslandica | reverse complement strand
AAGATTCAGTATGAAAACAGTACTTTTTGATAATTTTACTTATTTTTCCTATGATTTTTTCTTTATTACCAACTTATTTCTGTGAAAAAAGTTTTTGGGTTGAGTTACCTTTTAATGCTATAGTAAATTTCCAGGATTAGCTGAACGTATATCTTGATTCATAAATTGGCTAGAGACAACGTTGATAACAATTTCAATGCACATTATTGGTGAACTGACCATAAGACCAAACCATTGATACAGGCGTTAGCCTATATGTATGGTTGAGGTTGATTTTCTAAGTTGGTGACAAAATTTATAAATTTCAAATGATTATAACTCTTTTATTTTACTTTGAACGGCCTTATAAATGGCTTAGATGAGTTCTCCATCACTAAGTGATTCTCCTGGTACCTTTAAAGTGGAACGCAATGTAGTGTTAGCAATTCTGAATAATAAGCCCTAATTCAAATTTCTAAAAAATTCTTTAGACTTCTTTCTTTCATCTTATTCAATACACCGGATAATCTTTCAAACTATAAAACAGCTCAAGGTGACTTTTACATCATTCCTTGCAGCGTGAGTCAAGACTACAAAGGTACTTTCCATATCTTGATCCATGCAGTACAATTAAAAACTTGTTTTTTGGGTGTGATATCACCGCTCATTAAGATTAGTCACCATTTTGAAACTTAATGTGCATGCTCAGAGTTGCCATAGTGACTGCTCAGGATAACTTTGCTCCATTCTTTTCTTTCTCTGCATGCTTGTTTAGCTGTGCACAGACTAAGAGATTACCAGTTCATTTAAGAGCTAATAGGTAAAATATTGTAAAATAGTTATATCAAACGAAGATTTCTTAATTACAGAGGGAAATATAATCTTACAGAGCTGTCAGAGTGATACATTACTTTAAGAGTTGCTCAGTTTTGTGACAAGTTTTGGCATCTGTACTTAAGCCAGAGCACTAGAATTCAGTAAAGTCCTGGTATTGGATATTGAGATAAGTCTACACAGTTACTTTTAAAATGATAAGCTGTAGTTTACTTGTATACTATATCCCAGTTCAGTTTGGGACGAAAGTGGAAGTTGCTGCGTGGAATTTGAAAAATGTATTTATGTCACAAAATGACGTATTTTAATGATATTCATAGAAGCATGGCGGCTGTGTTGTTTCACTCTTAAAACAGTCTTGCTCTTCCTGATAAGCAGTACAATAGCTACTGGAGTCAACTAGTCTTCATAAAGGCCATCATTATCAGAAGATCTTGCTCTGTTAGCTTTTTAAAACAAGAATTATCAGTTTGGGCACTTGACCACATGTTCTTATGTAAACTATGACGTAGATAATTTGTCATAAAACGTCATTTTGGTATGCCATTGGGTTTATAGGGAGAACCCGGTTCTCAGGGTTCCCCAAAGTTGAGAGACCCAAGATTTCAAAGATTTTGATGGACTTTGGCGACTAAGAACCTGTGAAAGTTTCATCCTTATCCTACTTCCTATAAAAAGTTATTCCAGTTTTTCTTGTCCCAAACTCAACTGGGATATAGTATAGCTTGAATCCTGTACCTAAAAGGTTAAAGTCCTTAAAGTATTCTAAACAGTATGTTCTCAAAACCCTATAAAGAAAAATTGACACATGTCCAGAAATTGCAGGTCAGCATCCGTATACTATTCCACATTTGATGCACACTTCTGTAAACTATCTGTTAAAATTGCAATGGCTGAACAAGAAGAAGCTGAATGGCCGAGGTATTGAGGGTAGTCTTGTGCTTCATGAAAGTATAAGCCATTTTCCCGCTTTCTCATTATCATGTTTACTCTTATGTCTAAATTGATGGCTATTAAAAGTTACTAAAGCTTGGGCTGAGACTGACACTGAGGCCATTGAAGCAGGACTGTCTGTGAGCCCAGTACTTAACGTGCTTTCCAAAAAAGAAGGCTATAAAAAGCACTAACTACGACCTTTTTATGTTACATATAGTGTTTTCTACAAATGAACTGTGATTTTTCTTCCTTCTGTTTTTGTTTCTTTAAGTGTTCATCTTTTGTTTTAGAACTACATATTGGGCATATAATGCCATTCTTTAGATACCTAGCTTACCTTATTATAGCCTGTTTTTGGTGTTAAGCTGGCCATTGATTGCCATGCTGCTATTTATGTTTACATTCAAGAGACGAGTGCTATTGAGTACATCCAGCTGTATACCCGGTGGAAGTAATGTCTAAAGTTTACATTGAAAGCATAACTGGTCTAGATAAAAGGCAGGAAAGCCAAGTTAATGAAGATGTGGTTTGCACCCTTAGGCTCGAAGCTAAAATGTTGATGGACTGGAAGTTCTTGAACCAAGGCAAAGCAAGCTCTTATGTTTTCCAGCTGAATGAAAACATTAAAGGAAAATTTGTACAAATAGCTACTAATAGATCTGACAAGTTGGAAAGTCGAATTAGCAAAAAGGCAGGGGAAATAAGTACTCAGTTGAGGAAAAGAACAAGAAACTGCGGGGCCATACTTAAAACACAAGATCATTTCACAGTAACAAATGATGAAGCTAAACGTTAAGGAAATTGAAGAGAAATGTAGGTAAAATACATTCATGATCATTAAATTCATTACCATTCTTATACAGAAACAGATGGTGACAAGTCACATTCAAATTGAAGAGCTGAAACACAAACAACCAGCTGCGTTCAATAAAGGGAAGTCATATCATGATGTTGATGAAAGGCAAAAGAGAAGGAAAATGACTGCTATCAAGGAGAGCAGATAAAATGCCCTGACTTTTATTACATCATGTGAAATCGATTTTACTGACATCACCAAAAATGCAAGAAGACATCACCATCAACTTTGATAATGAAAATCCAACAACATCACTAGCACTGGAATCATCATTAGATTTAACATTTTTGCCACTTGCAACATCTTCAGAGTCAACATCACCACTACACAAGTTTACCATCTGATCAGTCTTTACCAGTAACACCTTTGTCATCTTCATCAATTCTTGCTGTACAGAACCAACATCAGCACTAGTTCTCTATTTACTTGACAAATATGTTGAGTTCTATCACAAGCTTTCAATTGTCAACAAATCCCTTCTTCACTCCCACAGAATTAAATACCTAAGAAGACAATTGTCAAACAGTGTTCCAAGTATTCATTTATTGTCACCCTATTGTGGGTGCCATAGGCCATTTGAAAGTGCATTAAAAGGCTTTGTTTAGGCTAGGAGTAGAAATCACTTCACCTATGGAAGTAAAATTAAGTGATGGTCCACCATTTTACAGATCCACCTCGTACATCTTGCTTTCTTACTCTTTGCCATCTATAAACCCTTCCTCATCCTCTGCTACAGGTAAAACGTGTATAGTACATACGTATGTACTGTATGTATGTATGTACATTGTACATGTATGTATGTACATACATGTACATGCATGTATGTACAGGTGCATGTATGTACATACATGCATGTACATACATAAGTATGTACTTTATGTATGTATGTATACATACATAGTTATGTATGTATGTGTACGTATGTATGTGTATGTCCATGTATGTATCTACATACATGTACATGTTTGTATGTACATGTATTTATGTAAGTACATGTATGTAAGTATGTATTTAGTATGTATACACAATTAAGGTACACATATTATTGGTATATTGCAAGGGGCAGAAAATTATGACAATAAAAATAGCTTTTCTGCTTTGATTGAGGAAGTGAATCATATGATTGACTTGGAGTCATTAGAATCAATGGTAGTGACTACAACACAAATTTTGTCACAGGTGGGGACTATAAGGTGAAATATTATAATACTGTAATTCTAAATTCACATATTTTATTATAGTTACTTCTACTGATATATGGATTAAATGCAGCACAGTCAAATTATTCTTGCCTATTCTGCCACATG
>NW_003546278.1:60533-64419 GCF_000090795.2 Amphimedon queenslandica | reverse complement strand
TTACACACTCATCATCACTTCGAAAACTCATCGTCATTGTATTATCATCACCATTGTATCAACCGGTTCTTTCAGAGCCATCACTCAACAAAGGATTTCTCACTACTAAAAAATGTACAATAATTCTTATTGTTCTTACTGTTCCCTTTTTCTCGTGTCTTGAGTGCTTGCACAGTCTAAATAATAATACTTGTAAGGTAATATAAATAGTAATTATATATGCATTTTCATGCGACAACTTTGATGCTGCTTTTAATAAATAAGAGGTTGATGGAAGTGGAGAGCTACATGTGTTGCTTTCGTGATCATTGCCGAAGCGTGAGGTCAAAGGAATGAAAAAATGGAGGGAGTAAACGAGGATTTCAAAACCTTTTACGAAAGGACTGTGACATATTGCTTGAGCTAAAGAATGAGCAATGGAGTGGGGATTGTACTGACCTGACTGATGAGAGGAACACAGGACAAAAGTGTTTTAAGAAAGGACAAGTCGTAAATTAAATTTAGGTGGTATATGCATGTAACTATTTATAGGTGTGGCACTTTGGTGTAGTGATTAAGTTCCTTGTTGTCTAGGATTTGTTCAAGAAAAGCTCGTCATTGTATTCAAAGATATTGACACAAAGCCCAACACAAGCCAAAAAGGGTTAGCCCACTGTTCCTACATTCATTTAAAAGCGGCGGTTTGGGTTCTAGATGAAAATTTGATCAAAATGAGTCCAGTCTCTCTACCACTGCCCCAGATAAGTGCAAGAAGAAACAGCTTAACGTCATCTGGTAGATCTGTATATTTGCAAATTTGCCAATTATCATCATTAATGTCAAGCATTCCTAAAGGCAAAAAGTGCACGCTACTAAAAAATGGTGAACTTAATAATTATATTGCACAGTAACTATCTTTTGACAAGATTAAAGCTGCTATTGCAGGGTCATTGGAAGAAGATTGGGAAGGGCATGGAGGGTTTCCGCACACGGAATGATTTGGTGACCTAATTTATTATTTATTAGGAATGTGGACAATTAATTATCTCAATTTTATTGTTATTATCAAGGTTATTATTGATTATTTAAAAGTAAAGCTTGGAAAGAATGGTGTACTAGTTTGTTTTTACCAAAAGAGTGCTGTGGGAGTCGCAGGGAGGTCGGGCAAACTCAAAAAAGAGTTGCGGCTACTACTGCTAGCTGAGCTGATGTCTGATACTGAGGGGTTGTCTGGTTTTAATTAATTAAAAATTGATTTACTCCTATAATGTCATGGTCATGGCTGTGGCCACCGTAGTAGTTCCTACGGCCCAGTATTAATGGAACTTTTCATCACTTTTCCAGTCAATGGGATTATTTAGAGAGTGAGGAAGGTTGTCAATAGAGCTGATCAGAGGACCAGTCTCCTTTTGGTGTTGTACTGTTTTAAAACAAGATGTATTTTCATTGTTGATAGAGAAATAAAGTATAATGATTGTATGATTCTCATTTCTGCACATTGTATTTGAATTACTCCTTTATTTGCTGTTTTATTCATATTAAGAGTACTTTCACATTCCAGCTGCAATCAGTACATCTATGCACTCTAATGGATGTGTCGTGTTGAGAATCTTAATGTGTCAGTTACTTCTAGTAGTGCTACTTCTATACAGTAAAATCTGCAGATAAGTTACACATACACAACCTATTTAGGTGCATATTTCCAATGTTGAAAAGGATTAAGAAAAGGTAATGTTTACATGTAACTTCTTGTTGTGCATAAAATTGCTTTAGACTGCTGTGACAAGGGACATTTTGACAATTATAGGTTATTAATTTGTTTGTGATGTGTGAGTTTATTAGGCCATTGCAGCCATTATAAAGAACTTTAGACTTCAACTGCTCTGACAAGGGATATTTTGACAATTGTAGGTTATTAATTTGTTTGTGATGTATGAGTTTATTAGGCCATTGCAGCCATTATAATGAACTGTAATACTTAACCAACCAAGAAGAATTTAGCATCAATGGATAGCTTACATGTACATTATCCTTTATAATGCCTTTTTAGAACTCAAAATCAGATAGTGATAATAACCTCCCTCATTTTAAACTCTCTGCAGTTTCAAAAGTATGTTTTAATTCTTCAAGTTTGCTTGAATCATTTATTAACAGGAATCACATTCAGAATGACAGTCTTCTTAATGAGCAGGACAAAGTGTCCTTGCTGTGTGATTCAGAGAAAGATTTGTGTCATTGTTTAGTTTTGGGTACAATACATGTATATTATGGGTTTGGGCTATTAATTACATGAGTAGATAATAGTTTTTACTACTGCTTTTATAGGATAAAGCCAAAGAGGCTGCAGCAAGTAATGACCAGGTAATAGTTCAGGATTTGATTTGTCCTGTTTTGTTCGACACAAAATTATATGTATAATTGTATGTGTATTATTACAATTTTTAATCATACAGCTACGTCTGAAGCTACAGGAATTAATGGAAGATACACTTTCACTTCCTTGTAATGGGGTTCAACTACGTGTACGTTTTTGTGTACCAAATGCATGTTCCCAAAAACATTCTCCTGAGGGTGACATATTAAAGTAAGTGTAATTGAAATACATTGTTTGAGAATCTGAAATTAATCGAAAATACTTGTAATTGAAATAGTTATTAAAATTATTACTTGGATTGTTAATAGAGCTGTGAAGCTAAGCCAATTTATGCATCAGGTTAATTTTATTTGGTTAAATTGAAAAAATTAATTTATTTTTTGTAAAGTATAGATATAACTATAGTTGCATTGTCATGTAAGAAACTAGTTTTACTTTATAAAATGGGTCGTGTGAAGATCTTTTAGCATTTACTGTGTTTCCTGTAGCACTAAAAAGACTTTTGGACAGAACAGACGTCGCTATTTAATCCAAGGTACTTTCTTGCCAATTTGATTTTTTGGGATATGACGAATGTTGCTTCCACCACAGTAAGACATCACCGTGAAACTGCAATAAGGGTTCAGCTGTGAAACATCTTAGTTCACTTAAAATATGTTTATTGCAAGAAACAGTAATAGTGAACAGTAACGCCTGTTCACAGGTAGTAGTAAAAAATTCATCGGAACGAATATTCTTTAAGCTGGTCTGCATCAGGTGAGTGAGAATTAGAGGTTTCTACGGAAACAATTTCATTTGCTTGAAAATTTAGCACTTTTTTGAAAGGAGATAGGTGAGGTAGAGTCTTCATTCAAAGATCTAAAAAAGATGCTCACTTACAAACTAATCAAAATACAGGGTCTTGATATCATTAATGTCAATCTCTTCCAATTGCTTGTTGAAAAGATTTAAGGCTTTGAGAGTAGCTAGGGCTAACCTTTATTTTATCCTTCATTTTTACTAACAGTGGATTGAAAATAGGAAAAGTAGAATTGCTCTGTGAGCCTAGGTTTGTAGTTGCAACTTTAAGAGATTTCAGAAAGTTTAAAAGATCTTTTAATAAACACCATTTTATGGGAGTATGCCTTAATTGAAGCATTTTTGTCTGAGAATAAGGAATGACTCAGATAGCTGCTTGTTGCTTACACAGATGAGATAGCATGTCAAACACGGAATTCCTTTGAGTCTGTACAGCCTGCATTTAGATGCAAAGTAACCGTCACAGGGTTGTTGTTGTACTACTGTTATTACTTATAATTACAGAATGGCTAAGGCCGCGAAGCGGCTGAATGCTATTTTGGATTATATGAAGAAGATGAAGTCGAGCATATCAATGGTTGGCAAACCCCTTCACCTGTCTCCAATCCTGTAGAAAGGCATCCGTCGCTTCTGCTAGGGGATCTGGCCTCCAGCTGTAGAAGTGAGGTAGTTGGAATGTCAGCCTCGTTGCAAAGAAGTCCACTTCCAGCTGGGGAAAGAGCTCCATTATTCGGC
>NW_003546278.1:54876-58964 GCF_000090795.2 Amphimedon queenslandica | reverse complement strand
TGAGACAGCCAGATCGAAAAAACTGACGGCTTGGACTAGAAGATGTCGCAGTAGATGGGGTTTCGGCAGCAGCCAGGATCTTGAGGGACTTAGCCCTTTCGTTCATCCTACCCTCAAACTCACTGCCGAATAAATAGGGGGCAGCTGAACTGTAGATATCTTCCTCGGCTAAGTCCTGGATGTCTGGATTACCTGCTTTCAGCAGCTTCTTCCTGCGTAGTCTGGACACTTGGGCTGATGCATTGCCCAGTAGCCTGATAGAGCTGAGGACTGCCGAAGCAGCCTCATCTAATCGTAGGACACCTCCCTCGTTCTCTATGTTGTGTAGGAGGGTAATGAGTGGACCAATAGGGTCATGGATAAAGGCTTGGATGTGAGCAAACTCTGCATCCGTGTCTCTGATTTCCTTTTTATATAAGGACCTTTAAAAACTGCGTCCAAACGTGGACATTTGGTTTGAGGGATGTCAGGGGTCGGGAAGGACTACCAGACTTTCCCCCTCTCCTCATTGTGCATAGTGCCAGCAAAGGCAGCTGCCACGGTAGCTTTACCAGCTTCAGAGAGTTCTGAAGGAACCAGCTGCTCACTGTTGCCTGGTTCAGAAAAGACCGGCAAGTTCTCTGAATCAGACAGCTGCTCGTCAACGGGCCTGTCGGCCCATGAGTTAGGCATGTGTGACTCTACACGGTGCTTCTTAGCTGCTGGGGGGAGAATCGATTTTTGCTGTGCCTCCAGTGTGCCGACTCTGTCGCTCACACTCTGAATGGAGGACTGTATCTTCTTCAGCTCCCCCAAGACACCGTGGGTACTCTGACCCTTGGTGATGTCTTCTGTGTTGCCCAGGTCGGAGGCATCATCTTCACAATGAAGCTGGGGCAAACGTAAGATTTTCAGTAGGGGATTCTGCCCCTTCACTTCCAAAAACTCTTGATCGCTATGATCAGATAATTCGGAGAAATCCGAATCAGATCCGGACATAATAAGTGATAACTGGTAACAAGACTCTTCTCTATCTCGAGGAGTTAAAAAAAGGCCAATATGGCCGGGGTGAGGGGAGCCTTATATAGGCAAACTTGACCACGCCCCTGGGTGGAGCAAGTTTACCGTAATGTTTCCTTTTATTACTACAAACTAACTGAAATTTTAGAAAACTAGGCCATACACCATTGATATGTGATACTTTACTCACTGCATTAATGTCTAATCCAGCACTCCAGGACAATTTAAGTGTGTGGCCTGAGCAGGGAATGCAAATTCATTTGAAATCATTCACTGCTTTAACAATATTACTGTAGTTATCTGTTGCGAAGGCCATGAAATCTTAAACAATGTGAATCAGCTAATTCACTTTGCAACGAGTGATTGCACTTCTAATTGAAGTATGGTCAAAATGACATTGTCAAGATAAGCACTGTTGGATTTTATGCTTAAAATTAAAAGTATCTGTTAAGTAATTCACAGTTAAAGAAATAAAACCATAACCACATGATATCAATGTATAACTGGGGGATAAAATTTTGCTGTGATACTGACCTTTTCATTATGACAAAGAGATAGTAGCTGAGAAATGCTTGGTATATTGTTACCAGATGTGATGTTAAAATAATTGACTATTTGGTATGAAAAAGTTTAAAGTTTGTGAACTTAGGCAAAACAAAACTCAGGAACTGGAAGTACAGTTTAATAATTGGATTTTTCAGAGCTCCATAAATATTCTGGGATGCCACTAAGCTGCGGTCATTCTCAGCCGAATTATGAAAATAAATTGCAAGCGCTTCCCTTTGTTCTAAAAGACGTTTAACACACTGATCTAAGGAGAGCCATCGTGTCTGGAATGGTTTCTGAATTTTATGAAGCTCAGCATTGGTATAATGTTGGAACTTTTTGAACTTCTCCAACCTCTTAGCACTGAATATAATTATATCTTGTACAAGATCCTCAACCATTCTAGGTAGCTTTTAGTGATGGGCGAATCTGAGTCGGGAGTATTCAATTCTTCGATTCTGAATGAAATTGTACTCTTATAGAAAGAGAAGTAGGAATTGTTGCAAACAATTCCGAATTAAGCCACACCCAACCACACCCTTTAATGTTAATAATAGTTAACAAGTCAGTAGTTTTTGAAATTCATTTTTTATGATTATTGCATTTGCAAGCTTCGCAAAGATCTCTGCTTGCAATAAAAAGTAGTTACTAATTACTTTGTTCACAATACAGCTGTAATTTAACACTATACCTGCCTGCATCAAACACAAACTGACTCAGGAATAACCTCTGCCTGCAACAGTTAGAGATTAGTAATGTCAAAAACAAGAATGCAGACAGTTGATTGGCTTGATTGTACTCTAATCCCACCCCTCTCTAGCTTGTATTAAAAGAGGAGAACTTAAACTTAGAAAGACAGAATCAAAATTTGAAGCAAGTATTTTGTTAGTCAACTTAGTTCCAAGCGTTATAGCTTCGCCTTCTACATCAAAACAATCCAGAAGTTCAGTGTGAACATAATTCAATAATGGAGGTGATGACAAGAATGCTGCTTGCCTAATCAGCAAAACCAAGTTAACGTATTGTAAGAATACAAGCAACTTACTGAAATATCTTCAGACAAAACATCAAAAAGAGTACCTGGAATGTCTTGAGGAAAGGAAAGCAAATGAGAATAAAAAGAAGGCCGAACGTACAGAATCATCTACACCAGTTCATTACACAGATGGGGTTGTGAACATGAAGAGATTGCTTTTAACCCTTTCACGGTCAATAACTCATTAATGCATCTGGGTGTGGGTTTTTGAAAGTGTCAATAGCGCATTAAATTTGTTGAGATGCATAATACTGCTTAAAACTATTTCTAAAATAGTCTGCTGCTGAAAGTAAAGGTATTGTAGGCTATCTCAAACCTTCTCTTGCTTTACTGCCAAGATATAAGCAGGTAGCTAGTTGTTTTGCTGTGTTACAGACGAAGGAACGATTGTCATCATTTATGACTGCAAGAAGGCCTGCTATCTCATGCACATTTGATGCGCTTGAAAAATACCCAGCAGATCTTTCCTTTATGATGTCTGAGGAGTCCAAATACAAGTAGCTATAAGGTTTATGAAGCGCCTAGAAAAAAAAGAAAATGTTTTGCCTTTTTTTGCTGTACAAACCAATGCAGAAATGAAGTGTGCATGGTCTCAAAGCAACTTAAGAAGGGGGAGCGTTATCTCCCATATCCTGCTTTTTGGAGAACAAGCTTAAAACTGATAGGATAACTGATGTAGAACATCCAGAAGGCATTTATGAAGCCAAAATGTTATGTTTCTGTAATTTCAAGCCTTACGCAATTTGGTCAGTGGGCGACGTCGCGAGGCTGTTCCATTAGGCTGTTTTTTAGCCTCATTTAGAATGGGAAGCTACAAATTATTTGCAAGACATTGCGTACAGACATGCTCTAGTATGTATTACCACAATTACAAATTATTTTTGTTTATTTATGCTTATTACAAGAGTTATAAAATACTTTTCTGCATTTGGTCTAAAGTTTAACATGTACTATAAAGCTTAGCATTAGAACAGGCACTTCAAGTGTCTCTTCGTCCCATTTCAAAATAAACTTATCATCTACTCCTGTACTGTTCTGATAATAGCAACTGCACATGCAGCTATGTCATTGAATGAAACATCTGACAACTGGATGATTTAGCTATTTTTAACCCTGAATGTGAAAGGGTTATGGAGTATAAGCTTAAAGCAACAATGACAATCAAGAGCTCAAAGTAGACTGCACTGGTCTCATTATTGATGTTGAGAGGCCATATATTGGTGCTGCACCAGATGGTATATTATCATGCAAATGCTGTGGAAATGGTTTACTTGAAATCAAATGCCCACACTGCATTAAGTCACTGCCAGACCTTGAGAATGAACTGCCCAATTTTTTATGGAAAATGTCAGGGGCAAGTGGTGTATAAAAAACAGACATTGCTATTACTATCAAGTTCAGACACAACATTTTGTGTGTAGACACAAGTACTGTGACTTAGTGGTTTGAAGATGAAATGATAGTGGAAACAAATGAAGCAGATTGCAAATTTGTTCAGTTACTTCTC
>NW_003546278.1:48897-54814 GCF_000090795.2 Amphimedon queenslandica | reverse complement strand
ATAGATATTATATAATGCATGCATAACAACAAACCATCTGGACATAAATTAACATGTGCACAGCAAACAGAAATTTCTTTATCAAGCTTAGCTATACTGTTATNTGAATTAGATATAAATCTGATAGCAAGGATAATTTGTAGTATAGTGTACTTCTGCTTTAATGACCCTATTATTCTTTCAATGTTAATATGCACTATTGGTAGGTCTCGACTCCAATCTACATTAATTTTTTGTAGTTGTTTAACACCTTTAGTAAAAGGTGGTGTTTTTAATTCTTCCATCATGATACCAACATGCTGTTGATAAGTGTAGCCACGATCTGCTATCACAACATCACCTATACATATGTTTGTAATACATACTGAGCTAATATCACAACTGATCATTATACCGTATAGCTGGTTTTATCAGCGGATGGAAATACATATTTTTGGAGCAGACTAATAATTGGCGCATGTGTGGGCAGCGCCAAAAATATGTCCAGCCCATTTTATTAACCTGCCTAAAATTTTAATTCACGTTGATGAAGATGATATATGAGCATGAGTACAGATTTTCTAGCTGTGTCCGAGGCTATCATATCTACCAAGAGGTCTGGCAGCCATGTATTGGAGACAAAATGAAATGTCAAAGAGAGCTTAGCAATGTGACTGACAGGTAAGCTGTAGCCATTGTAAAGGACGATGGCGATATTGTCGGACACTTCCCAAGGAAGATTTCTAAATTATTGTCCCTGTTTCCTTGCCGGGGTGGCACTATTGCTTGTGAGGTTACTGGGCATCGAAGGTACTTGGTGGATCTTAAAAAAAGGAGGCATGGAAATTCCATGTCATGTGATGCATAGAAGTACTAACGAGAAAGAGGTCAAGAAATGTCAGGAACTATTGCAGTGTTGACAGTCATAAAATACACACAACCATCATTATTATTACTGTCTTATTATTATGATTATGCATAAATACTTTGTTGTAAAAATTATTAATTCATTTTGAAACAATGATTTCTATCTAGTACTCTCACTTAAGAGTCATCATTTTCACTTATAGATATGTATATATCTTCTCCATTATTTTCTTCATTGCTTTCCTCTTGGTCACTTTCTTCTTCATCGCTTTCTTCATTGCTTTCCTCTTCTGCTGGTCTCTTCATTACTAAGCACAGGTACACCATTGTCAATTGACTGAGGGATATGTGCAGCTATAAACCCCTGAACAATTATTGATGGATTATCGGACACATAGTCAAACATCTTTACTAGCCATTGACCCCATGAAACTTCATCCTTGCAGTCGACAAATCAATGGGGGCTGTATCCTGGTCATTATCACTTTCTAAATACTGCTTCGCAACTTCATTAGCATACCAGTTTTGAAATTCTGTGTGTAAGAAATCCTTCACAGCTTTATTTACAGAAATGTCTAAAGGTTGCAATCTGTCTGTGCAGTTCGGTGGTATTAGTACAGAGTGAATGTCGTTCTCTTCTAAATATTGACAAACTTTCTCAGTAAGTTGTCCTTTAAAACAATCAAAGATAGCTAAAGTGGATTGGTCTTGGTCAACATTTATTTGTTCTCTTTTCTTCTCTAAAAAAGGAACAATAACTTCTTCAATATAACTGATCATGGTAGATTTGTTTGACCACTGGCTCTGTGTGTGACTGATAAGCCAGTCCTCAGGAAACTTAAATGTTGGGAGACATCGATCTCTCTTACCACTATAAATTAACTGCGGAGGCAGAAACTCAGCCAGGAGTGTTCCACAGAACACACATGTGATCTGTCGCTTATCTGCAAGACTTTGAATTTCTACACATTTACTTTCTTTTGATGTCATTGTCCAGGATGATACAGGAACCAAATTAAGGCCAGTTTGATCCCAGTTAAAAATGAGGTGTATTGGAATTTCGTTCATAGCAACAACATCAAACACTTCCAGTAGAAACAATTCCTTAGCCTGATTAAAAGCAGGAACTGACACTTTCGCCTTTGTAGTACCTCGTCTTTGAGTGTAGTTCATTCGTTTCAATAGCGACTTTGCCCATGCTGCTAATGCGCAGGTCCACCAAACTCAGCCTGTCAAGATCTCTCTTGTGACATCAACATTCCCGTGCTGCTGCTTTCACAATACTGGTATTGACAACACCTCCCTTTTCTCTCATTCTAGTTATATAACTTCTTACCATAGCAACGGTTGGCAAGGAAGTGCCAATGACTTGCGCAGAACCTCTATTGTTAAAAGTGCTAGCAAGACATTGTTCATGTATTCCAGGTTCACCTGTTCCTTCTAAAAGACATTTTTCCCAGGCTGCAGTTCTAATTTTTTGAAATAAGAAATCATATCTCACCAAAGAATGTGGACGTCATTTTGTTTTTCAACCAGAACTTATAGACTGTAGTTAATACTAGTTAACAGTGTTATAATATCTTTTACTCCTTTGATTTTGTGTTAGTATTATTGTTATTCAAGAGTACTTATGACACCACAAAGTTCTGCGCATGCGCAGATGTTAGAATTTGGAATCGGTATTCGATTCTAGTCCAAAAGTATTTAGAATCGGAATTGATTGCCAAATTCTGGATTCGCCCATCACTAGTAGCTTTTCAGAAGTTTGTGATGCACATACGTGTGCTGAATGACAATGACACATCACAAAGAAATCAGGAATCAAAGATTTTAGCTGAGTTACCACTGAGTGGTATTCACCGAACATTACATTGGTTGTGTCAGAAGCATTGCCAATTATATTTGACAAAAGAATCTGATGCTTTTTAAATGTGGCTATTACACTTGCAGTTATTGTTAAGGCACCTGCCTTAGTAAGCTTAATTAGGAAGAAAAAATAACTTTTCACATTGAGTCCTTTCTGAGAGAAGTATTTAACATCAACAGCCAGATGCCTTTTGAAGAATAACTTGTTTTGCTGTAGATCTTTGACTAGTTCCAGTTTAAATCACTTTGCAACAACATTTCTAACATTGGAACGTGTTTTTGTGGGCTAACTCCTAAATTTCATGGCAATTGCTAAGTGGGGAAGGCTTCTTTTACCAAATTGCTTAGATGATCCACAACAGAATATGGCAAGGTCATGTTCCGTAACAAATGCTGCCATTTTTACCACTGCCACCTTAACCTATTGCAAAACAGTGTCAGTTAAGACCATATCAGTAATTGATTTGGTTTTGTTGACAGCTTTTTCTTTCTCTTGATGCCATTTTCATAAATGTTTTTGTAGTTCTGAGAGTCCAGCAGTTCGTTTCTTGTCACATGCTTTACGGTACGCTTTGTATGGAGACTTCGTCATAGGAGAAAACCATAGTTTCAGCAAAGTATCTCTCTCCCATAAGACATTGTACTTTGGTTTATAAGTTCTTCCTTCTATGCTGGGAGTTCTGGTGCACCTTTAATTCCGCTGTTGTACTCATCACTGGTCTCGATTTCTATAGTTGCTGTTATACTTATACTCAGCCGGAGAACAAGGAATCATGTAACATGTGCAAAGTGCATAAACAGCATACACAGGACTGTATACAAGTATGTAGTGTACAGTTTCACTAAATAATACCAATAGTAGAAATGTACATTAGGTAACTTTATGAAAACTTCTGATAATAGCACATTATGTACATTAAATTAAGGTACATAATATTTGTATAGTTTTACTTACAAGTACCAAAAGTACATAAGGCACATTAGATAGCATTCTGATAACTTAAGGTCATGTACATTACGTCTTGTGTATACTAAAAAAGTTATGAATATAATTAAACTTCATCAATATCATTTAAATTGAAGGAAGCATTGTAATTTCGCTGGATAGCATTAGTTTCAAAAATTCCTCCTGTAGACCCTAAATAAGTAATTTTCCCCCAGATCTAAGGAAATTTCTGAGGTTGAGGCCCTGGTTGGCAGGGCATATCTACTAGTTTCATGATCACGATTCTTCATTGTTGTTATAAATATTACTATAAGAAGAGGAAAGCCAATAAACAAAGTAATGACAAAAGGCACTATAAAGAAGATCAAATAACCCAAACAGTTATTATTACTAAAAAATAGATTAGAGAAGCATTGAAACTACTACAAAAATGGACCTAATGACGTCTATGACAAAACTAGTCTTTATCAAGTAACAAAACAAAACTAACCCAAAACCAATAAAGAACCCAAGTTCCTTCTGCAAAGACTTTACAACAGACACAAGGAGAGCTGTTTGTGGCCTTCTTTTAAGATCCCTGTTTTCATTACAACCAGCTTGGTAGTTACCACATGGGTCAAAAGGCTGGGAAGAAAGGTTGCTAGGGGAGAGGTTATTACACTGTCTAACAAAGCCTAAAAAACAAAATTAGTATTATTATTACTATTATTACTACTACTAGTACTATCATTCTTAGCATGCTGCACAAAGCACATTAACGGGACACTTAGAAAACAAATTAACTATCAAGAAACCACAACTCAAACAACAAAAGGGATTATGTGAAGAGCATTAAATAAGAAAGAAGAAATAGCAAAAAAGTACTTTTACACTATTATTATCAAGAGAGAGGGGGAAGCCTGTAGTGCAATGAAGAACAGAAAAACCACACACACAGACACTTATTACATGGAGAGTAATGAATACTTAAGTTTAATCAACTAATTGCATCATACATGTAATTAATACAAGCAACATATGGCACCTAATTATGGTTCTTCAAGCCCACATCGGTCTCCAGTACTAGCTACCCTGGCCAATCTACACTCCCAGAAGAACTCAAGTCTATTTAGCTTATAAAGCTTATGCTACGTCTTTAAAGAAAGGGAAAGAGTATGGCAATACTATAGATTTAGTTGATTATATTAAGAGTTTGGCTTCGAGATAACTTTGTCCTCCTTCTGCTACTGCTGAAGTGGCGCAATTTGTATGTAAGAGATCTCGGGTTGACCAACATTGTCACCCAGTTTCTGTAAGTTCTATCGTTAAATGAGATAAATTTAGAGTTATTTGTAATTAAGAGGTCAATATTGGATATCCTAGTGGTTTAAAAACATACATGATGGATATGCCAGTTAGCAAGCATGGTGTGAATCATTAAACTAGGTCAAAAGATCCATCTAAGAGTTTAGCAATTAGTTTTGAAGAACAAGAAGTCTATGACATGGATTGTAAAAGGAATGGGTAAAATCATTCAATATAAGTTGAAGAAATTATGTTGAAAGAAATATAATTCATTCCTGATATGAAGACATAAGGAACGTATTCATACTTTTCCATGGTAAAGCTTATATCAAGATTTTTCTTGTCATTGTCCTACATTGCTTAATTTGTTAGCATCTGCAGCAGATTCACAGTATGGCAGACCTAATGGAGAAAAAATGATCACCATGACAGTTTGTATTCTTGTTCAGTTTCGTTGTTCAAAGTTGGCTCTCTTTCAATAAATATCTGCATTAAGGCTGGTTTAGAAATTACGTTGGTAGTTGCGTTGGAATAACAGTTACGTGACGTACATTACGGAAATTGGTTCACAATTATTATGATTTCATCAGAGCAGTGACAATTATTAACCCCTTGTAGTTGTAAGCTACTCTATAAAATGGCGGATATTGGAGCAGATGACCTGCAGCTTACTTTGTTATTATGCCTTTTACTTCAGCGCAGAAGGATACGGAAGAGAAAGAGGCTGAGAAGAATATGGATTCGTCCTATATTTGCCCTTCGTAGACAGCAGGGAGAATATTACAATTTACTCCAAGAGTTGAGGCTCTGATCCTGATTCCCACTTTCGTTACTTAAGAATGTCACAGGAGATGTTTGACTATATTCTATTTAAAGTAAGTTTATGTGATATGAGATTGTTATAATTTTTATAGGTCAGCCCATTACTGACACGCCGCAATTATTATTCAATCAGGGCTGGAATTAGTGCAGCTG
>NW_003546278.1:35400-48570 GCF_000090795.2 Amphimedon queenslandica | reverse complement strand
TTGATATTGGTGGAGCTGGGCGTCAAAGTGATGGTGGAACTTTATCTAATTCACAATTTGTAAGAGCACTTGAGTCTGAAATTTTGTCAATTCCAGATAACTGTCCTTTACCTGGTACAACTCATCCAAGTTTACCATATGCTGTTGTGGGTGATGAGGCTTTTCCTTTACGAAATAATATGCTACGTCCATATCCAGGAAGATATTTACCAGGTAATCAAAGATGAATTATTGCTTATATCTCATGTTATATCTCATAAGCTGAAGGTTCATAATGGTGAAACTTTGGGTAAGGATCAGATGGGAACTCTATATTGACAAGCAACTGTTGTATCTGAAGTTTGGCAATTGCTTTCTGTCGGTCATTAAATTTACGTAGTGTAGCAGCAACATGTTGACCAAAATATCCTTCGTCATCAGTTAGCTCTTTTGCTGTCCTTCTCTTCTGAATCTCTTTCAATTCAGTTATCATTAGTTCCTCCACTTCATCTCTTTTCTGACCACTATTTTTCCTTTTAGTGGGTAATTTAATGGGTGTTGTCTTGTCACTACTAACTGCCCTCACACCTGATTCACTATTATTCAATGAAAGTTATCACAAACACATATTTTATACTTATCATCAGTATCCGTAAAATTGTAATCATCATCTACTTGATCAGGTAACTCCAAATTATTAATGGGCGTAGTTGAACGACTTGACACTGCCAGAGTTGGCAAGTTGGAAACAGTGCTGTAGCAAGTATAAAACTGATTGTAATAATAGAAGGAATATAGCTATTGCTTACTCTCTGTGTTTAACAGTATCTCCTATAAATAACATGATATTGTACAATGGCCAGTTAGAGACATAGCATGGTCCTTCTTCTCCAGACTTCCTTTTTTTAACCTTTTTGTTTTCTCTTACAAATTTGTCTCTTAAGCTCCTCCACCTCCTAATGCAATCATCAGCTGTCATACCTTCCATCTATATATATATGTATACATATTATTATTTTAGTTCCGTTTTAGTTGAAAGATGTACAGTACTTCAACTTACTTGACTTGATATCTCTTTCCAGGCGTTTTCTTTGGCGATTATGTCTCTATATCCTTTGCTCTGCACGTTCCACAAGCAAGAGAAACTGCGAACAAGTTCCACCAGCTTTTCATTCTCCATTTTCTTTTCCACGTCACCACGTGCTTCAGGCAAATTGATTGGTCAGACGTTACATAATTGATGTAACAATAGAAAAGAATTCTATTCCTACGTATTTTACGCAAACACCAATGCAAGATGTTCACAAATTACATACTTTATGCAACAATTTGGTATGGAGTTACTAGCGTTAATTCTAAACCAGCCTTTACTCTTTTCAGCACATACAGGAGCATCAGTAAGTATGAATGTATTTCAGAAGGTTGTAATTTATTACAAAATTAGGTTTAGAGCAGACTTCAGAAGCTCATGCTACCAGTTAATAATAATGCAGCTTCTGTGTTAATAAATCAGTGTGGAGAGGGCCATGATGACGAAGTTTTGAACTGGACAAACTCTCTTATTCCATTTTGTGTACCGTCTAATTAAGAAGTGTCATTACTTCTTATTTGAATATACTTTAAGAGTCAGGAAGTCCAGCAAATATCCTGTCACGAGCTTCTTAAACTGCATGTTGACTAGGTCTGGAGTATGTATTCGTAATAGAATCATCAACATCACTATATTTAAGATCTTCCATATAATGCAGATGCACCCATTCCTCCCTTGATTATCACTATGGCTCCTCAAGTATGTCCGTCTTTTGCAAGTATCATCTTCTCGAAAAGACGGAGTTTCCATAATCCTCGGAGAGTGTCATCATGAATGAGTGCGACATCACCTATTGATATATCACTTGCAGATTCAGTAAATTTTCTCTTATGGGATTCACGAAGTTCCACCAAATTTTCTCTTCGTCTATTCCAAAAGTGCTCTAAAATTACATTGAGATGCTTGAGACACTTAGAAAGTAGAAATTTATTTGTGTCAGTGTTAAAGTCATATTCTGAGTAATACAAATAGTCTGGTAGACTGAGAAGTAGTTTTTGCCACGAGAAAATGCGACGGGATAAGTGGATCATCCAAATCCTCTGATAATAAGTAAGTTAGAAGTCCAGAATTAACAACAAGTTTCACTTCAGTAACACAAGTTAATAGCTCTTCAAAAGTAAGTCTTGCCTGGCCAATCATCTTTCTGAAACATCTCTTTAAAAGCTGTATCATTTGTGACCATAATTGACAAAAGGTACCTTATGGCGGGTAGTGAAGTTTGTCTTTAAAGCCAAAAAATCCAACTTCCAGAGCTCCAGCTATCATAAAATTACTCTACGGGATGCAAAAAGTTACTATGTAACTTTTAGAAACAATGATTGTCCAACAGAGCACTCACAGATTGATATATTTTTCATTATTATGATGAATTTTTAAATCCGCCATAAGGTACCTTTTGTCAATTATGGTCACATTTATTCAAAGAGGTCTCCCCACGATGGGGCTCACTCTATATTAAAATTCTATGAGACTTGAAATCCAGAGAGGAAATCTTTAACTCCTGGATGATCTAGAATTGACTTTAGCAACATCTATGCAGCCTTGAAAGCCCTTCCATTATCAGTGATGATTCTTGATGGTAATCCTCTTCTTGAGATAAATCCACAACATCAGTCTTCATAGCCAAAAAATCCTACTTTCTGAGCTCCATTTATCATAAAATTACTCCACAGGATGCATAAAGTTACTACGTAACTTTAAGTCACTATGGTTGTCCAACAGGGCACTCAGAGGTTGATATTTTAGTAATGAATTTATAAAATCTGCCATAAGCTATCTTTTCTCATTTATGGTCACAAATAGTTACAAGTACAATATAACGCATTTTGATAACAAACTCAAGTGATAAGAACTCAGTCTCAAACATAACTTCCGGTACAAACTACACCATGAAACTGAGAATAGAGAAAACAAATAGTGAGATCTAAGAAAAAGAACGTAACATATCACAATCAACGTCAAATAAATGGAACTGTCTAATCTGTCGCTTGTAGCATTTTAAACTATACTTTAAAACTAAAAAAGAGGAAATAAGGACTGAAAAATGAGTGTTAAATGAAACATTTAAAACCAAACACTATTAATTTGGTAAATTCTATATTCTACAACAATCTTTGTGTCCCGTAAATTCAGTAATAATATTAAGAATAATGATGATAATTATAATTATTTTGTTCTTCAAAGTTCTATGCTTTACATCAATCTGTGTCCTGTTTTAGTCTGTAATAATAATTGTAAAAATAAGAATAAAAATGATAATAACATTTCGTTCTTCAAACTTCATATTATTTGTTTCTTTTCTCAATTTCGTCAAATAGTGTAATATCATGCTGTGACAAACGACACTGAGTTAAAAACAATTAAAATTAGTTTCAAAACGTTGTTTGTACTACTGATTTCACACTATCTGTTTCTTCCTTTCTCACACCTAATGTAAAGTTTATATCATAAGTGGCAGATCAAACTGAGTTTTCTCATTCAAATTTGTTTATAAATGATGTTTCAGGTACTTCTTAGTTCAAATGTGTAGTTCAAAATACAAGAAGTCACTGATCAGACTGATTTTTTATCATTTTATTTTGGTATTAAAATATTTCATGTACTATTGAATACTCAGACATTGTTCTGATTTCACTTTTCTTTTTTTTATAAAAGCAAATGCTGAGGTACTGAGAGAAGACTGATAGTTTCACGGAGAAGGTGAGGCAATAATAACAGGAAGATCGTGTGGCCATGAGATCACAAAGGTAGTGGGTAGTGAGAGTAGCGAGATAGTGTGGCAATGAAAGAATGAAAATGGTGTCACATTGAGAACAGGGAGATAGTGAGGCTCTGATAGCAGGTAGATGGTGTGGCAGTGTGAGCATGGAGATACTAATGGTTGCAATGAGAGCAGAAGACTGAAAGCAGAAAGTTAGAGCAGCTGCAAAAGCAGGGACATGGTGTGGCAGAAAGTGCAGACTGCAGAGATAGTGTGGCAGTGAGAGCAGGAAGATATGTTTCGCAGTAAAAGAATTGGTTTGGCAGTGACAGCAGAAAGACGGTCAGCAGTGACAATAGGGAGATGGCAAGACACAGAAAAAAGGGCGGTGGCATGGCATTGAGGCAGTGAGATCAGGATAATAGTGTGGCAGTTAAAGCAGGCAGATGAGTAGCAATGAAAGCAGGGAGATGGTGAGGCTGAGTTGCAGCAAGATTGTGTGGCAGTGAGAGCAGAAAGTTTATGTGGTACTGAGAGCAGGGAGTTCGTGTTTCAGTGAGAGCAGGGAAATGTTAATGCGCATAGAGCACAGAGCTTGTGTAGCAGTAAGAGCAGAATAATGGTGAAGTCTTGGGAGTAGAAAGATATTTTAGCAGTGAAAGCGGGGAAATGGTGTGGCAGTGAGGGCAGGGAGATTGTATGGCAGTGAGAGCAGAAAGATGGCAAACAGTTGGTGTGGCAGTGATAGCAGGAAGATAGTTTGGCAGTAAGAGCAGAATGTTGGTTTCGCAGTTAAAGCACAGAGTCTGTGTAGCATTGACAGCAGTGAGATGGTGTCACAGTGAAAGCAGTGAGATGTGGCATTGAGGTGCCACACCATTTCCCATGTCTCATTACCACTCTATCTCTGCTCTCACCGCCACACTTACTCTCTGCTCTCACTGCCAAACCAACTTTCTGCTGTCACTGCTACACAACCTCGCTGCTATCTCTGCCCACCATCTTGATTTTGTTGCCACAGCATCTCCCTGCTCTCATGCCACATCATCTCCCTCTTCTTACTGCCTCACCATCGCCCTGCTCCCATTGCTAAACCATCTCCTTGTTCTCATTGCTACATGATTTACCTGCTCTCAATACCAAAAGATCACCCTGCTCTCATTGCCAACTCCATCTTTCTGCTGTCAATGCCACACCATCTCAATATTTTTACTGCCATGCCTTCTTCCTGCTCACTCCCACACAATCTCCTTTCTCTCACTGCTACACAATCTCTTTTCTCACTGCCACACCAACTCTGTTTCTTACAATGTCCCCGTTCTCATTGCCAAACCATTTCCCTCTCCTACTGCCACCCCATCTTTTTGCTACCACTGCCTCACCATCTCCCTGTTGTCACTGCCACACAATATCCCTGCCGTCATTGCAACACCATCTCACTGCTCTCAATGCCTCAACATATTCCTGCTCTCACTGACACACATTCTCCCTGTTGTCACTGTTACACCATCTTCCTGCTTATACGGCCACGGTACCATCTCACTGTAACATCATTCTGCTTTTTCTGCGACATTAACTTGTTGCACTTATTGCTTTAAAAACTCCCTGCTGTTACTGCCTCACAATCTCCCTGATATCTCGGCAACACATTCATCCTATTCTTGCAGCCACAACATTATCCTGCTCTTACTGCTACCATCTTCCTCCTCCCCTGCATCACGATTTTCTTGCTCTCAATGTTTCACAATCTGCTGCCACACCATCTCCCTCTTCTAACTGCATCAAAATGTCATTGCTTTCACTGCTACATTAAATTGACTCTCTCATTGACTCACCAACTCACTGCTCTAGCAGCCTCACCATCTTCATGCTCTCACTGCCACACCTTACCCCTGCCCCCTAATGCCCCACCATCTCATTGGTTTCACTGCCATGCAAACTCTCTGCTTTTACTGCCTCACCATCTCTCGCTTCTCTGCTGCCACACCATCTTCCTGCTCTCACTGCCACAACATCTCCGTGCTCTCTCTGCCACACAAACTCAAGTCCCTGCTGTCACTGCAACACCTTGCTGCTCTCTCTGCCACACTATCTTCCTTCTCTCATTGCCACACAATCTCCGAGCTTTCATTGCCACAACATCCCCCTGCTTTCACTGCCTCGTCATCTCTCTGCTGTCGTGGCACACCATTTCCCTGTTCCCACTGATACACAAACTTCTGGCTCTAAGTTTAAAAACATTGTTGTTCTAACTGGTCATTTGTAAGAAAAAAACATATAAACAAAGCTTCAAAATCAACCTCAAATGAAACTGAATAAGAAACAAATAGTAAGTCAGTATTATATTAAACATTTTAAAATAAATTTTAAATAATAAAACTGAGTCTTCTCAGTCACTCCTGGTATAAGTTACTATGAAAGTGAGAAAAGTAGATACCAATGCTACAAAATTAGTACTCAAAACATTTTGAAGCAAAACTTAAACAATAAAAAGGAAATCTGACCAGTCTCTCTTCGTAAAACAATACTATGAAACAGAGAAAAACAAATAGTAGGGAGTCAGTACTATACAAACATTTTGAAAGCAATTTCAATAATCAGAACTCAATTTGATTAGTCTCTCCTAGTATTTGAAACAATACTATGAAACTGAATCAAGGACAAAAATAGTGAGAACTATTAGCATAATCTGAATCAACCTCGAATGAATAGAACTCTGTTTGGTCTGTCAATTCTGGTATTTTAAACTATACTATAAAATGAGAAAAAGCAGGTTACTAAAAGATAAGGAATACATGCAACGTATTTTTTAAAAATTAAAACAAAAGGATAAAAACCATGTCTGTTGAGTCACTTTTTGAATAAACTGTACTATGTATCTGAGAAAAAAAAATATTAAGAAGTCCGTATAACATATCAGAACATTTAAAATACCAACCTCAATTAATATGTCACTCCTGCTTTTTTAAACTAAACTATGAAACAAAAAAGATTAATTAAATATTCAAATGTGAGTGGGACATTTAAGCATCATTTAAAAAACAAACTCAAATGATAAGAACTAAGTCTGATTTGTCACTTTTGGTAAGAACTACATGAGAAATAAAAAAGTAAGAATGCAGGTACTACATGAAACATTTTCAAACCAATTTCAAATCATAAGAACTAAGTCTGATCAGTCACTTCTGGCATTTTAAACTACACTATAGTAGCTATTACGAGGAAATTTTAAAAGTTAGAAATTTTGAACTTTTATTACATAAATACCTTCAGGATAGAGAGAGGATTCCAATGATATTACTAACTCCAGTTGTTACCAACACTAATCAAGCAGAATGAACATTTATTTATCTTTTTTATCAATTTTTTTTCTCCATCAAATTGCATATGTATTTATAGGCACAGATGGCACAATTCCAATGATGTCATAACTATTAGAACTGAACATCACTATTGACTTAAATATTGTCATTAAAATTGATTTTAAATCACTATCATTTCAAACATCATTAAAATCAACAATCGTTTAACAACTTAGTTATATACAATCTCATCATTTGCAATCTCATCAAGTAACAGATAATTATATTCACTGTCCTCATTCTCATAAACCACTCTGTACTCTCCAGTTTCATTTTTATATTCTAAAACTGTTTCTTTAAACCACTTTAGCTCACCATTTTCTTCAAAGTGGTGATTAATTCTCTTCTGCACAAGTACCTCTGGATTAGCAAAAATTGTCTTTTTTGTAAGACATGAAACTCCAGTAAAGAGGCTAGTAAGATAGCTGATAAGCTGGGCACAGGAATGCTGTTTCCCATTGTGTGAAAATGAAAACAGATTTATCAGCATGTGACTGAAGGAGAACCTTCTTACGAAAATTAATTTGGAGTTTGAGAGCATCGCATTTCATTTTTGCTATCTTCATTTTCTTCAATCCTTTTTCAATGTCAGTTTAATTCGTCCAAAAACTTATTGATCGTACTTTCTTTGTTAAGTTTTCCTTTAATTTCCACTCTCAGCTTTTCTCACATTTTCCTCATCCTTACGCAAAGTAGATTGTCTCTTAACTCATATCTTCTTTCCTTTCATTAAATTTACTCTTCTGAAAAGGTGTTAGTGCTCGTGTGAATTTTGGTGAATTTGGCAAATTGAAGTCCATTTGCTAAAATTTTAATGTCTGATTTAATAGGGTTCTGTGGTAGCATGCTCAAATTGCTGATGGTTAAGATTTCACCAAAATTTTAACCTCTAAACATCTTTTAGAATCAATTCGTCTGATTTTAACACTCCAAATTTTGTAGCTGTACAGAATATGTACATGTAGCAACCAATAAATAGTACAAGTGTCATAGAGAGACAGGCAGCCACACCTCTCATTAGTTTCACTTTTCAATATTTAACTCCCATCCTATAACAAGTTTAACATTAATTTGAATAAAAGGCAGCCCAATATTAAGCACTATATGCCAGGACTGCATTACGAGTATATGTACTCTACACGAGACACCAACCATACAACTTGCAACTATCACACATTGGCTGACCTGCAATAAATTAGGGAACTTTGAGGTTACAAAGAACGGCTTGTAACAACTGGTTTAATGGCCCATGAGAGGTAGTGAGATACAGCAACATCTGGCTTTTAAGAAGTAGACACCAGCTGCGTCATAAACAAAAATATTGGATCGATTTACCATAAAATGCTGCCAGCGGTATCATATCAATCCCATTGTTGTGAAGACAGATTCGAAACTGAGAATTACAACCAGCTTTTTCATACCCTCTTGAATGAAAGCCTTTACAGGCAGTATGTACAAGTCGCTGGGCTTCTGACAAAATACCACCTGCCTCTAACTCATGACTTTCTTCCCATAGCTTCAGAGTAGCTTCTGCACACTCTGCAACCCCAACAATGAAGTGCAGCCCACAGAAAAAATTATTCATGCGTGTCAATAATTTTTTTCAGTATTATTAGCTTTATTCCAACCAGTAACAACATATGGTAGTATTTCTGCTCTATATTCAAATAATAAATCATTGAATAATTTTTCTGAAGCATGTTGATCTGACATTGTGTTCTTCAACTTAGATACAATTATATTTGACACTTTTACTCTACCTAGTTTTTCTTAAACAATATCTAAATCTTCTAAAATGTCCTTAAGAGTGTCAAGTGTATTCTGAGCTGACACAGAGAAAACATGACGCAGTCCAAGTGTATATGTACCATCAACAGTAGCTATCTCAAAAGTAGCATAATGTTGTCTATACTTTGTAGTTCCATCAGTTTGTAAAGTTATCCCTTCCCTCTTCAGTCAATGTCTCTCCTAATTGCATTTCTGCTACAGATAATCCTTCAGTTATCATTCGGCACAGAGAACAATGGCTGGGTAAACGATCAACTGATCTATGAGCAATCAAGATTAACACAGCACAAATTACAGGATCAACATTCCTTATTCCGCATTAAGAAAGAGAAGTTTGTAACTGCACGATCAAATGTCATCATGAAATCTCCCTTTGTGAACTGTTTCTATTTCCCTATCTGTGCTGAATGTCATTTCTTCTAGCTGGTTTTTGAGTAAAAAATTTTTTCTTCCAAAATTTGAAGATCATCCTTCAAAGTGCTGAATTTCTGTTGCTTCTCAATAATCAACCCCGTGTCGAAGCTTGTCTTTTATCTATTCTGAGTTGCTTAACTTGAGACTTCACCTAAGAAAATTTCTTATAAAACTTATCTAAATCCAATCTGTTCTTGTTATTACGGTCTGATTGTTCAGAAATCTGCTTATCTCGTCCAATTTTCTTCTTTGTGTTGTGATTAAGTGAATACATTTTCTACCGTAATTCTGTAAAATGACCTTCAGTTTCTTTCAATAATTCATTTTCAACTTTCAACTCTCTTAATTGAGTGGAAAGGTCTTCATTGACAGACTTTGAGTCTCCAATTCAGAGGAGTCATCATGACTTGACATGCATGTATTGCTACAGTGTGATGATGCAGATTTGATTTCAGAGGCTTTATAGACTTTTCCTTTTACTTGAAAAATTATAGGAAGAATATACTCTTCATCCATAAACTCTAGGATCTTTTGATCCTTCTCACTAGAACTATGAAGCTTGGCTAAAAGCCATTTGACACTTAGCGTTAAAGTTTTCACGGTAGGTGGCATATCTTTTGGCCACATATCACTAAAAACATGGGCCAACCACTAAGCAAGACTCTTGTAGGTACATTGAGACATAAAGTAGTGTAAATCTAGGTTTGTCACTTTTTGAATTTGAGTCAGAGAAACGCTGTCCTTTGCAAGTAGCATGAAAGATAAAATACCTAATCTCTGCAGCGAATTACCAATGGGTACATCTTCACAATCAGAAGAATTCGACATAAATGAATCTATAAGAAAGAGACCATAAATTAAATATTATATGTAAGATTGAAGATACATTGTAATTCAAATATGCATACTTTTTGTTGATAAATGGCGTATCGTTAAAGGTGAAAAATTTCTAAGTTTCAGCATCAACATATGGTCAGATTAGAAAAAACAGCATGCACTGGTCAAGTGTAAAATAGTGAAATACAGCTAAAGCACACAACATTTAAATATGCAATGCACACGTTAATGCCACAAAAGCACCAATCACTGGGGAAAGGTATCATGTTTCAAGCTTAACTCTTAACCAAAACGTCATTTTAAACATTAAACATGGCTTAAAACAACCTTCAAAACAAGCCCTATTATACTTGCAAATAAGTTTTTAAGGCTTGAAAACACCGTTAAATCTAAATTCAATCCCTAAAAAAGCCCTAAATGACACATTACTATCACGACAAGAGAAGACGCTCTGAACACTTCAACTATTGTGCCACCATTAATTCCAATTATACGGAGAAAAAAATTTTAAAATTATTTACGAAATGGTAATAGCTAATAATAGAAATGATAAGAGTAGAAACATACTGAGAAATAAAAACAGTTCTAAAACCAAACAAAAAAGAGTTAGTCATTCCTGGAATAAATTAGACTATGTATCTGAAAATAGAAGAAAGAACAAGAAGTCAGTACAACGTGAATCATTGTTCAGAAGCCAACCTCTAATAATAAAAAATCTATCTGATCACTCTTTTGTAATAGAATATGAAACTAAGAAAAAGGAAAAAGTACTCACTAGGGGACAGAACAAATCATTTTAAGAAAACCTAAAATGGTGGAACTCAGTCTGATCAGTCACTCGTTGTATACCATCATACTACATTATATAACTGAAAAAAAGGAAAATAGTGAAAAGTGTAACATAAAACAGTAAACAATGGAAAATCAAAGAAATAGAACTGTACGTTGAGTCACTTCTGATATTTTAAACCACAATATGAATTTAAACAAAGAAAATAGTGAAGAGTACTACATGAAACAGCATTTAAAAGCAACTGAAATGGTAACAACTCAGTCTGATCAGTCACTCCTGGTATAAAAAGCTGAGAACAAAGAAACAAATACTGAGAAGTCAGTAGTAGTAATAACACCATTTTTTTAGATCTTCATTGGAATATAGGCTTTGGGTAAGTAGTCATCATTACAAAGGTGCCTGGTGCTCCCTGATTAATACTGATACCTAAAGAAAGTAAAATCTTTATAGTAGTTAACCATGGGTGTTGCAAGAATTCAGATCAACTTGTCATCAAAGAAACTTACATTTTGCTAAAATTATCATGACTATTAGCTACGACAGAAATCTTAGGGCTCATAATTACTTCTATACTTTGAACTGTGAGTTGGCATATTGACAGTTTCAGTGAACTCGCTACTATCCTTATTTGCTACCAGATTCCTGATTGTTCATTCATACTGTTGCAGGAGCTTGCAAAGTAGTGACAAAGACTCACAGTACGCACTAATTTTTATCAATCACATGAGCAAATAATGATGTGACACTGCTAAGTCCAGATCCAGTTTCATTTTAAGTGAAATTAACAGTACTTCAGAGCTAGAGGTCTAGCAGTTCTACTTGCTCATGCACATTAATGTTACAAATTAAAATTTGTTTTATAAATCACACAACTATCATGTTAGATATGGAAACACCGAGGCAAGAACTAGAAGTAGATATTAGGGCCAATGGAAGCAAAGTAGAAGTAATGAGGACATGGGTGAGCAAAGATAGTAATGAGGACACAAAGCACACCCGAATTCTGGCCACACCACTTTTTTGGCGGTAAACTGCAACTTTTCTTCATTTCTGCAAGATACGGGTGGGGTGAAGAAAATTTCAAGCCTAAGGTACTTCTGACGACTTTTGATCTCTCCTTAAAGCACTGGAAACTGCTAAAATCATGATCAGGGGCTAAAAAACGTGACGACACCCATTAATTAATTATTAAAATGGCTTAGGCCACATCATAGTTTCCCATCATAAATGCCGGGGTGATGTGTCTGGGTGCATTTTTCATTTTTAGGCCAATTTTTCATTATTATAATTTTTACAAAAAAATCAATTTCCAATTTAATTTTGAAGTTACCAGATAAAAATTAACAAAAATATGAAAAAGGATCAAAATTGAGAAGTAAAAGAATTACAATTGCAGCTACAAAAAGCATTAGATCACTGTCAATTATGCTGTGACAATAACTGGATACAGAACCATTGATAAAGCTAGAGCTCAGTCTCAAAACTTCACATGAGAAATGGCTAGTCAATCTCTTTCCATGTTTAGAGCATTGTGGCATATTGTTGTCTGTAAAACTGTTAAAAAAACAATGGTATACCTATAGCACATTCTTCAAAAACATGCTTGTGTCCATTAATGACAAAAGATGCTTCTAGCAACTTATTTTCTTCTTCAAAGTCAGTGGCATTAAGAGTGACAGAAAATGATGCAACATTAAATGAAATCCTTGTAAACTAGACCTTTGTGTTTGTTCTAGTTGAATCTATTTACAAAAATATATACAGTATACATAATATATGTTACATGTATGATGTGTCTGAGTTAAAAATAGATAGAAAAATAATAGAACAATAATATACAGTATTTGTGTACTTGTAGTTTAGTAAACCCTCCCATCAGAGAGATCTTGTTCATGAGATCCGAAGGAGTGACAGGGATGATGGTAGGATGAGCGAGCACATAATGGAGCTCCTTAAATAAGAAAATGAAATGCGGCATTGAATCCTGTTAAGAATCTTAGAATAGCTTTTGGAGTAGCGGATTGACAGCCTTGATGACCAGTATTTATAGAAAGTAGTGGCAGATGGACCCATTCCTCCAGCAGTGGTGAACACTACAGGAGTAAATGAACCATGCTCGATGTTACAAATCCTCTGTTCGTACTGACGTCTTTCTTCTCATTTCTCCTGTGGCAAGATTTCTTGTAAGAGTTAGAGTAAGGATTAA
>NW_003546278.1:28711-33810 GCF_000090795.2 Amphimedon queenslandica | reverse complement strand
TGGAGTCAAATAGCACTGGATGAAAATCAACCTGTCATGAGGGATCAGAGTTAATAGCAGAAGGAGAGACTGGTTGGCTGGGTGGATGTTTATCCTTAAGGATGTCTTTGACAGATCTGATATTTATGAGTGTCTCTAAAGTGAGCACTCTTCCATTTTCATTAGTAGATAAAAGACGAATAGCACCCTTGATATCACCACAGAAAACAAGATTGCTGAATTTTTGTGCTAGATTCTGAGAGGAGATAGACTTAGAGTGTGACTTAAGATGTGATTAAATTGATCTGCCTTCATTAAGAAGTGACAGAAAATCACCTTTGATCCATATAGAGAGGCGACGTTCTACATGTCTCTTGAAGTCCTTAGGCTTTAATCTACCAGAAGGTTTTTGTAGGATTTAATGAGGCACTGACATGGCAGCATGAAGGGCGATAGTGTCTAAACTTGAGGAAGTAGCATAAGCACTGAATAAATGTGCTATCTCAAAGACAAAATTATCACCTATTTTTCCCAGAGGAACTTGAAAAATATTCCTTTTCGATTGAATGACCTCATTGTAACAAGTGTTTAATTGAGTACAGACAGTGCTGCAATCGCTATTTTCCCATACAAAGGTAGGATCTTGCATAGGAGAAAAGTCAGGAAGGGAACCATAAAAGGAAAATGATGGTAATATAGTAGGTACAGTAGTTGCAATACCCGATGATGTACATGTATCTGTGGTTTGTTGGCTAACAATAACAGAGTTGTTGACATAAGAAGTGTCAGAGGTAGATAAAGGTTCAAAGGAAGTACTAGTTATAGCGATAGGAAAGGATAGATTTGAATTTATGGAGAAACAAGTAGTAGCTGCGGCATCAGTAGAGCTTGGAGACAAAGAAAGGTTATCACAATGATCTTCCTTAAGTGGAAGACAATTGATACATTGTCTTCCAGCCTTTACACAAGAGCAAGAAACACAGCAACCCCATTTATTTCAACCACAGCAGTGAGGCCCGCCAGCCGCCATGTTTACTGTACTTGGATGCAACACTGAAGACAAAGGATGAGAACCATTTCCATCTATTTCAATAACTTCATAATTCACTGGATATGTACCATTAGCACCAGATACATAATATCTTAAATATAGCTCATATGACAATATATTTTGAAGATTATTGTGAAATTGATGTCCACATTATCTCAAATTGACGTATGTTTCCCAATATGAGCTGCATCTCTAAGCAATATCAATCATCAGAAAGTCTTGTTACAACAGTATTAAGAAAAAATCTTAAATTGAGTAATTTGTATCTCCAACTTGTAAAATAGTTGAAGGAAGGAGAGTTTTGGACATATATTAACATTTACCAAATGTACAGACAACTGACTCAAACAAAGTGATAGCCAATCCACACCACCATTTACCAGCCACAAGGTAGAGATGATAATAAAAAACAATTGATTGTAATAAATTTAGTACATGGTAGCTTGCATCTGGGCAATGGGAAACTATCAACATAGTTGGAGTAGCCTTAAATCACAATACAAATTGGTGCTATAAATGTGGTAAGGCTAAACCATTGCAGTTCTGAAGGTTTTGGAGATGGAGACCTTTGCAGAGTTTGAGTGCGACAAGGTCATCAGTGGTGTAGGCAGTAACGTGTCTATTGTAGTTAGAGAAACATTTCTGTCCTATGATGATCACAAAACAAAGATATTGGCATATGACAGTAACGTGTGTGCAGTTATACCATAGTGACTCCAGAACATTGGAGGCTATCAGAAAGAGTTCCCCGTAAAGTGGCTAGTGATAGTCAAGCTTGGTGCGCTATAGCATAAATTTTTGGTAAATGAAAAAACCATAAAACTGGTGGTGGAGAAAGGCCTCATAAACAGTAAGCTCATGTCTTTGTAACATGAATATACCCCAAATATCACCATGCACACTATAGCTCCCCAAGGTGGCAATGTACATTAGCATTAATATTGTATTAATACATGTGTATCACGCTATGTAGTAGGTTGTAAAATACATTTCTTCTGCGTTTTTACTATAAAACAGTAGTGCAAGGCAGTGATTCAATTTTGTCCTAAGCTGGGTTCAGAATATTATAAATGATCATTTGCTCTTACTACTATGCTAACGCTAAACATGGACACCTGCATTTTCATGATTTATGATTATTATTGTCAACAAGTGCGTAGTCTCGTAGATACATTTTAATAATGGATATTGGTGTTGTAGACTCAACCTACAAGCTAAAATGGAGTCCCTCTATTACATGAAGCTATACTAAGGCCAAATTCAAACTTCATTGGTGTAGCTGCCAATTATGAATAAGTGTTTGTTAAGTACATTACAGGTTAGATAGTAATTATTAAAAGTAAAAGTGTATTAACATAAAAAATGTTCAAATGTCATGGTCAGTGTCAGTAACAACCACAAAATCATTGAGAGCAGAGTTAGAGTTTTGGGTGGCATCTAACTCACTGATGGAATGATCTGATTTATCACTGGATTAACCAACAACAAGAATAACAACCCAGACACACTAAATCTTGCATGTAAATCAAGTCTGCCATTCAGCAAGTAGTGGTCCTCAACTTTGTCTGACATGTTTTAGCAAGCCAGCCCACCGCTTCTGAGTTACCACCTCAAAACCCTCCCATGCAAGATGACCTCATGAAGAGTGAACTGAGAGGTGTTCGCCTTTATGTGGCTCTAACTTGTGCCCAAGCCATTTCAATTGGATTGAGCACACAGTGTGCCACAGGCAGACGAACAACCACATGTCCAGCATCTAGAGCCATTTTATCAATATTTTTATTGAAACTAATCCTTCTATTAGCGTCTTGTATGATTCAGAGAAGTTGGGACTTAGTGCTTTCAAAACCAAACTCAACATTATAAAACACTAGCCACTCAATCATTTTCGACTTAGTCTAACTTTCTTTAGGCATCTCTTCCTCAATCCTTTAATGATGAGGCATTATCGAGGGGTCTGCAACTTAAAATAATCTTGTACACTCTGTTGAATTATCTACAAATTTATGTAATCTCAAATAATCATGCAATCTTCAATCAATCTTGATAAACCTGAAAATATTAAAATAATCTAGACAATCTCAAATAATCTTCATTGGTTTACAAAAATATCTTGGTTTAACTAAAACAAGGTATTAATTCATAACTAGCGTAACTATTATTCATAGCTATTAATATTATTAATCAATTTTGATTGTCCCGAGTTTGTATCGTTCGTATACTATCCAAGAAGGATAAACTAGTTTAAATTATAACTTGGATTATGCAGCTACAATTTTCTGGATTCACTGGGATTTATTACAGAGAGTTATATTTTTACCTGTAATAACATCACTACTAAAAACTACTGCAAAAAGCCTGCAGCAGCTGCCACTGAGACCTTCTAGCTGCAAGCATACACAACTGAACTGTTGAGACTGTTATAAGATAGATGTATTTAAGTATATTAAACTTTACTTATTATATATATATATATATATATATATGTTGCCTAGATAGGTGTGAAAATCTGGTAGGAGAGTACTACTTTAGCTGCCGCTAATCTTTTACTGTACTGAACCATAGTATCAAGTGTACTCTTACTAGTGCATGTCAATGTTGTAAGTTCTTTAAAATGACATTGTTCATTGAAAATAATTAGCCATAGATATTTAATTATAAGCTTCACAGCAACATTCAGCGTCATTTGTCAACTCTCAACCTCTGTGGGAGAGTTACACACAGTCATATCACAGCGTATATCAAGTATTGTATTTCATGTTTAAACTAAATTTACTATTTCCTAATAGCTCTGACATTATGAATGAAATGAGGGACAATTTACCGGAATACATATGCCACTGTTTTGAAGTCGGTGGTTTGACAGTGTTGCTGCAATTATTAATACCAACACAAAATCAATAATATCTGCAGTTGATTGTACATTTTAATGGTACATAAATAAAAGTAAAGCCTACCATCATGCCTGAGGAAGTGCCGTATTGATTTAGAAGAAAGGCATTCAGATTCTTTTGAGATCCCCCAGGTCAAAAAATTATGATTACTCAATTTATTGCATTAATTAAAGAGAGATTTGAAGCAGCCACATCACAACCCCAAACTTAAGCCCTCCATCACCTGGCAACATGTTGCTAGCAACACAACAGCAACATGTTGCTGGCAACAAGTTGCTGCGAATTTGGATAACAACTTAATGCTGCAACATCAGAACTATTAATAGTAGTTTATTAAAGTAAAAATAGATGAACTGCATATGATTAGTGTATGCGGCATTATTATTTCTACCATCATTTCAAGGAGACGTAGAAGAAGAAATCGTCAAGTATGGGTGAGACAGTGGATCAGAAACCGTCCACAATATGGAGCACACAACCAGCTCCTTCGTGAATTACAATTAACTGATACTTCATATACACAGTTCCTAAGAATGGACCGAAACTCTTTTGAATTTTTGTTGTCAAATGTTTCTCCCATTATTGCTTGACAGGACACCATCATGCACAGAGCAATACCTACTGGTGAGAGGCTGGCCTTGACATTACACTTTCTGGCAACAGGTAAATTCATGCAGTTGACTGGTTCAAATTTTTAAAATGTACTAACAAATTAGGGGAATTCTACTGAAGTCTCCAATATTTGTATAGAATACCATCCCAGACAATTGGAAAAATAGTAATTGAAACATGCCAGGCAATTAATGAAGTAATGCCGGATTACTTAAAGGTAATTGATAATAATGTATAAATGGAGCTCAATCAGTATTCAGTAATACAAGTATTAAGATTCACTACCTATTTCAAATGTTTAAACCTTATAAGACACATTTGAGGACTTTCCATTGGTAAGGTCTTGGGATCGTTTAGATGATGTTGGAGAACTAAATGATGGCGCATGCTGATATGGATAGTTAAAGGTATTAGGAGAACACCAAAGAGGAGTGTTGAAATTTGATTCATAGAATGCGTTCTGAATTTTCCATTTGAGCATTCCTTTGACTTGGTTATCTTCAATTGATCGTAATTCTGATGCAACAAGTTGAGGAAAATTTCATCTGATCATGTTAATGGTG
>NW_003546278.1:19709-28701 GCF_000090795.2 Amphimedon queenslandica | reverse complement strand
TAATGGCTCATCATTTTTTCTTTTTCTTTCTTCATCACTCACTGCAACAATTTTTTCTATTTGTACATCTTCATCTTGTGATAGCTATGTGTAACAATTAAAAATAACGAGACACCTATGGTGCATGGCCTCGCCCTTATGCTGCTATGGTGCATGCCTGCACTGCAATAGCTGTTTGATTATCAGCATGAAGAGAGTCTGCTCAACACTAGCTTCCTGCAGTTGCACTTGCTCTTGAATACCTGCAGAAGTAGCAGCACTGCAGCACATACATGCAAGCAGCTCCAGCCCCTCCCATGCATGTAGATTGAAAAGGTGTGGCATTGCATCTTGAACTGCAATGATGGCAGCAAGAAGACCATGTGAGAAAGAAGCTTAACTTTTTCTTTACTAATCAGCAATATACGATAAACTTGCTGACAGAAAGTTGTTGTCTTCATGTATTTGAGATAGTATAGGTACTTTAGTACCTATAGCCCACTAGGTTGTCGCTCCAGCGCTTCACAAACCAAGAACCAGGACAACTGTAACTCTTTACCAAGTAAGATTTAGAGAAATCTGTTCATATTTTTTGAAGGCCATGTTCTAATCTACTGGAAAATGCTACCAGCTATCTCTAGAGTGCCAACACAACGGAACTTGACTCACATACTCGATTTTCTCACTTTGAAGCTTCTTGTACCTAGCGCTGATATTTGAGCAACACAAAACAGTTAAGCAAGAGTTTTCCAGGCAAAAAAGAAAGATCTAGGAGCTTAGAACACGTTATGCTAAAGTTATAGTTTATTAAAGACAAATTTCGCTTGTACAGAATGAATGAATGACAGACACACACAACAACTACCTATACCTCGCGTAGGCGAGGCCAATGAATTTGCATTCTAGGTACCAAAGACACAATCAGAATGAAGACAAATAGTAGAGCAGTTTGACAGTAGGTGGAATTTTCCACATTAGTGAGACAGCGAAGCAATTGTTGTCTTTGAGAGTTGTTGGGAAGTGAGATATGCGTATTACTACTTTTGGGTCTTGTGAGAGTAAAGAGCAATCCTGTCTTATTGTTATAGTGAATGTTGAAGTGAGAAATGGCAAAGCAATTGCCATGAGATTGCTTACAACACCCTCTTATTTGTGACTCAGTGACAGGTATCTCTTTTAATCAGTGCCTTCAAGACTGTGAGCATCTTCAAGCGCTTAGCCTTGCTGATGATATGAATGATGCAGATGCAGTTGAGTTTGATTTGCTTGTGGGATTACATTGCTATTGGGAGTTCTTGATTGGGGAAACTATACTGGGGAGAAATGGACCAAGAGCAGTGTACTCTAAACTGGGATGGGCACTCTCAAGTCCAGTAACCGCTAACTCTACTGCTTTGATTACACATGTACTCACTACAGCCAGTCAAGAGAAGTCCTCCTTAAGAGGCCAGCTGTGTAAATTCCAAGATTTGGAAGCCTTAGTTGTCAAAGAAGAGGAATCAATGGTTCACGATCAATTTAGTGATCAAGTGAAGTACAATGGAACTCGATATGAGGTGTCATTACCATGAAGGGACACTGCTTTGAAGATGCCTAGCAATTATGAGCTTAGTCTGCAGCAATTAAATAGTTTGATGCGAAGATTGAAGCACGATTCTAGTTTGTTGATTGAGTATAATGAGGTTATTGAAGATCAAATGAGCAGCAGTATTGTAGAGGTTGTTGTAGATCCATTGAATAATGATGGGGACAGAATACATTACCTGCATTATCACGCGATGATACGTCAAGACTAGCAAACAACCATAGTTAGAGTTTTTAATAATGCAACTGCAAAGGACAAGGCACTTTTCTAGAATAATTGTTTGCACGTGGGTCCCAAGTTTGACCAAAGGATTTTGAGTGGCTTCTTCGATTTAGGGTGCACCAGTATGCCTTTACTGCAGACATGGAGAAAGCCTTTTTAATGATTGCTATTGAAAAATCTGACAGAGACGCTTTGCACTTTTTGTTGGTAAGAGACATATGGCAAAATCCACCTGAGGATTCGGTTTTTATGTTTGCTAGGGTCACATTCGGTGTGGCTCCTAGTCCTTTTTTGCTGAATGTGACTATTCGCTATCATATCGAGCGCTATACAGGTGCTCATTTTTATGTAAATTTGGATGACGTAGTGAGCGGAGCAACAGGTGAGGAAGGTATTCTGATGTATAAAGGATATTCTGAAAGGAGATTTTAATCTACGGAAATTTGTTCCTAGTCACCTTGCAAGTGCTTAAACTATTGAGGTATCAGGGGAGTTAAGCAAGGTATTAGGAATTCATCCTCTGGTACTTGTAAAACCATCATTAAGACTAGAATTTATGGTCAATTTTTGTGCAGTACCAGGGTGTAGTAGCAGGTGAGACCGAGAGTCATCATTATCTTTCTACACTTTACCTCTGAAGAATAAATTCATACTGAAGAAGTGGATTTATCACATTGGTTGTAAGTCACTGCCACTCAACCCTAACACCAGAGTGTGTAGCAAGCATTTTATCAATGCTCATAAATGTCTTCACCCAGATGAGTTTCCTAATAAACGTTTATCTGTTCTACCAACACAATCCTCTATGCCTACTTCAAGGAGAGTGCTAATTTGTAAGCCAATACATAGTGATGATGATTTGCAAGTGCATTTGATTACGGATGTTGCAGTAAGTACAGAACCAGATGAAATACACTTTCTTCAATCAAAGATAGTTCAATTGGAGTTGGAACTCTCAGTGTTACAGAAGGGGTTAACCAGACCTGCTTTTAGTATTGACCAAAAGCACTAAGACCATCATGTTCTGTTTTACACTGGGTTTGCTACCTTGAAACATTTGAAAAGTTGCTTTATTTTCAAGGACCAGCCATATACAACCTTGAGTACAGAGACTCCAATTGTAAAACTCAAGCTACTACAACATCACAGTGAAAAGAGGTAGACCACGTTCACTGTCACTCAAAAGTGAGTCCTTGCTAGTCCTTAATCTTCGTAAACTAGGACCTTAGACAATGACCTTGCTTTTCGCATCAAATTATCACAGTCTATTATATCTAGAATATTTACGACTTGGATTTTCTTTATTATTTTCAACTTAAAGATATTCCTGTTTCCTCCAAAAGAGAACCAGAGTCATTATTGATGCTACTGAGTTCCTTGTCGAAAGGTCTGCCTACCAGATTTGCAGCAGCACACTTTTTCAAACTATAAAAACCACAATACTTATAAAGGTTTGATTGGTATTTCCCCATCTGATGTAGTCATATTTGTGTCAAATTTCTACACTGGAAACGTATCAGATAAGCAACCAACTCTTGAAAGTTGCTTGTTGTATTTGTTGCAAGAAAGTGTTTCTGTCATGGCAGTCAAAGGCCTTTATAGAATTACTCCTGATCTGCAGTCGTGGAATTGGCCTCAATATTCCTCCTTTTTTATGTGAATAGCAACAATTGGATGACAATGAAGTCATAGATACTAGAAGATTAGTCTCCTTAAGAATACATTGTGAACGTTGTATGGGTAGAATTAAGAACTATCACATTTTTGATGGGGTAATGCCCTAATCAATGATAGACATTGCAAATCAAATATTTTTTGCCAGCACTGTTTTAACTAACTTTAACCCTCCCTTTATGTTCTGGACCTAAATTTATCATACATGACATTACTATACATAATAATTATTATAATTCAATAAAATAGTTTATGAATATATGTGTATTATGTATCATACTAAACTGGTCTATAGAAAAAAATATAGACCTGAGGTGGGTGTCCAATGCTGTGATATCGCCCGAGGGTCGCAGGCCCAAAGGCAATATCACTTCTGAAGACACCCACCAAATGTCTGTCGTTTGTATATAGACCAGTTATAGTATGTTATGAGTTAAATTTCATAATGATGACAGCTTTTCCGAACGGCAGGTATGTATGCCAAAATACAAACCCAACAACATTAAAGGATTATGTCATAATTATCGTAATTATGACGTAATCCTTTGATGTGGTCGGATTTGTATAAAAAAATGTAAACCCGACAACATCAAAGGATGATGTCATAATTATCATAATTATGACACCATACTTTGATGTGGTCTGGTTTATATATTTGTATACATACCTGCCATTCAGAAATGCTATCATCCTGATGAAATATATCCTATATACCATACTAAAACCAGTCTATAATATAAAGATATAGACCTCTGGTGGGTTTTCTTGGATGTGATATAGCCCACGGGCTATAGCATGTCCTTCAACACCCACCTCAGGTCTATATTTCTGTATATAGACCTGTTTAGTATGATATATAATACACGTATATGCGGATAATAATAACGTGTATGACGTTTAATTTTTAAAGTGTGAATTCATATAGTTGACAGGTAGTATCTAGGTTTAAATTTAGGTTGATGTATCATGTACACAGCAAACTATTCATCTAGCTCTGGAATGTATTGATCTTGCCATTCATCACTTAAGTATATTTGTTCTACACTAAATGTCTTTTGAAGTGTATATACAAAAGTCACACCACTTGTACATATCTTCCTATGTAAAGCTGAAGCTGGACCTGATGATGGTACATGTGTTGCCTTTTTAGTCGAATATGTCCATCAATAAATTCGCAACAAAAATCATCTTGATATGAGCGGACAATTGTTTCATTTCTCTACGAGTATGGGCTTTTCAACTCTGCAATCCCATTGGGACACAGAGAAGATGAATCATGTACAAAAGCATCAGGTGATACTCCAGGCCAACCTTTTATTGGGTCAATGATGAATCCACAAGGTTTAGTAGAAAGAGTAGGATGACCATTGGCATTCATGTTTTTACAATACTCTGCACAAGCTATAGGCTCTTTTTGTGTTCCCCAGGAAATCAAATCAGGAAGTGGATCCAGAGGCTTCGCATACAAGATCTGACAAAGAAGTGAAACTGACTTCTCTTTCTGAATCAAGATTTAGCCACAAATAGAGGAAGTCATTCTTCTAGAACGAACGTGGAACCTTTCTATTTAAGTATTTTGACTTCGTGTTTTTAGCTCTATTTCATGTCGTGTATCTTTGTTGACACTAAGCTACTTTTAATACTATGTTGCTTTCCTTCAGAAGCTTGATGGTTATCAAGAAAAGCATCATCAAAATTATTACTTCTGTCTGATAGGCAGTGAATTTCTGTTTCAGTTGGTGATGCATTTTGGACACATTTAGAATAAGTGTGATCACGGTGACTTTTTCTATGGGTGCAATTAGTAGCAGTCTCATTGCACATGGAGTGTATTAGTAGCAGTCTCATTGCACATGGAGTGTTAAGCTGAAGTAACTGACACATAAGAGTTTCGGGGTGATTTTCTGGTACTTTATAGGTCGGAGATCGAACTGTGCTCTAGAGTGGTCTAGACAATGCTTTGATGGTGGCAGTAGCTCTTCCTTTCTTGTCCGTAATTCTGCAAAAGATAATGGCTGGGGCTTCTTTTGTCTAGGTTGATTCCATGTTTGAAGGCAGCTGTGATGGATTTGAAGTCTGGGTGTGTCCTTAGCTTTCTAAAGTCATGTAAAGCATAGCCCAGAGCAGCAACGTGCTTGCAACTTGCTTTTGGCCCACGTCCAGCTGGACATCCACAGCTAGCACCTTGTATTTCAAAATTGGTATCATCAAGATGCATTTTTAATGAATACGTCCTATCTTCCTTCATTTCTGGAAGGCTAATTGCTCGTAAATACATGTATTTGCTGTTGATATAAAAGCCTCATTTTTCGTATGTGTCCACACTTATACCAGTTCAGGGCTGATGAAATGAATGATTTAAAATCTGACACTAGAAGACCATCAACGGCTGCCCTAAGAACAAAATGCTTAATAATCTGAGCATCCTTGAAATTTATGACGGCTGCATAATTTTTGATATCTTGCAAATTCAGGACTTGTGGAGGTGAACAAAACGTGGTAGTACTAGTGGTAGGCTGTTGCTGGTCTGCTACTCCCTTTTGTACTTTATCTAGATCCATGATATGTTTGTTCCAACCATTATCAATGTATTATTTAACTCTACAAATGCATCATTATAGTAATAATTATAATACTTGACTCACCGTGCAATGGACCTTGTGCATCGAACGTTCTAATTAACGCGCACCTTTGGACTGGAGTAAATTGGCGGACTTCTCTCTCGAGTTATCAGCTGACTATTTTAACACTGCGTCAAGAACTATGGCCATAAAGACCACATTTTGAACTTTCGGTTGTTTTGTAATATATCATTCTTTCTTTTTGTTGTTTTTTGAGTCTTTATATTTGTTTTTTGTCATTTTGCCGTCAATAATTCCTGATCAACTGCTGTTCCAGTCTGAGAACTAATCGAGTATTGGAAGATCAAGTACTTGCGCGTAGCTGCACACTCCTTCGCGCTTTCTACCAAGTGAAACCCCAGTCTACTGGCTATATGCCAATACCAATTTCATATCACTGCTTCACAAAAACAAGGTATAATCCACGATATACAACACATGCATGCAAAGCTTACCATTCTGCATGCCATACAGTGATGAAAGTGACCACTAAAAATACTGTAGGGATCTCTACCATGTGATTAGCTGCCATATAGCATTAATTTTTTCTTTCACTATAGTATGTCTACATTTCGTGAGGACTTATGGTCTGATACAGTTGGCTGGAAGTCAATCAATGATTCATTGCCCTCTCTTAACTTCAACATCACACACATTGTGGATTATTTCGTTTGTCGCAAAGCGATTGATGTAATACCAAATAATGACTTTAAAAGCCTTAACAAGAAAGCCTACCCACTATTTAAAGCTGGGCATCTTCACTCTCTCATTTACAAGAAATATGATTCTGTTCTTTTTGTTAAGTGCAAATGCAAAGCTGAAATGAAGAAGGCACAGGAGTATATGATGAGAGCTTGCATTGATGATGAAGGAGAGATTTTATATGCTATTTGTGGATGACCTGCAGGTACAGGCCCACTTTGCAGCTGCAAGCATTTTGGTGCACTCTGCTATTTAATTGAAGAAAGTTGTCGCTTAAAACTAACATCAGTTTCTGAACCTCGATCATGCACAGATTCGTTACAGACATGGCATCATCCACGACAGAAGAGAAAATCAGACTGTTTCCATCCAATGGACTCTATTAAGTTTATCAAAAATGAGTATGGTAAAGTAAAGCAAAATCCATCTTCATGCTACGATCCTCGTCCTACCCAATATCAACAAACTACATATAATGACATTGAATCACTTCAAAATCATCTTAAAAGATTATCTACACCAGTAGCTCTTCTTGATGTCATTCCATTTCATGAAGCACCCCTCTGTGAATCAGCAAGTGTCTCAGCAAATTTACCACTTGTTCCTCAATCCTCTCAATTAAGGATACAGGCTGCAATCAGAAATGAGCCACAACCTTTGTCACTTCAATGCCTTTTTTCACATGCCAAATTGTTTTTGAATATGATTACCGTTTCAGCAGAAGATGCACTAAAGATCGAGTCATGCACCAGGGAGCAGACTTTGACACCACGGTGGTATCATGAACGGAAATGTAGGCTAACTTCATCAAATTTTGGAACATTTTGCAAAGGTGCTATAACCACTGCTAAGGTCAAAACACTCCTTTACAAGGAAAGTTCCAAACTCAGCAACACTGCAATAATGTGGGGTAAGTTACATGAATCAACGGCATTTGATCAGTATCAAAGTATCCATTCATCAAAAAGTGGCCTTATTTTAAGAAAAAGTGGAATTTTTATTTCCAGTGAAGACGGGTTTTTAGCTGCTTCTCCTGATGGCATTTTACATAACAATGAAAACAAATGTGGTTTGCTTGATATAAAATGCCCCTATTCTTGCCGTAACTTAACAGTTATAGAGGCTTGTAATCAAGTAAAAGCATTCTCTTGTGAAGTAGTAAACAATGAAATTCACCTCAAGAAAAGCCATGACTACTACTATTAAGTTCAGGGAGCATTAGCAATAACAAAAGTAGATTGGTGTGACTTTGTTGTTTGGACTACAAAAGACTTGCACATAGAAAGAATAAAATTCAATCAGTCATTTTGGAACACATGCTACTTACGTTTAAAAACAGTTTACTTCAGCTACATTTTGCCAGAAATTATTTACCCAAGGATACCAATAGATTTGGAAATTATTCAATACATGCACTTCTTACTAAATTTAGAGTATAACCAACCATGAACCATATATACCTACATATACTATAACAATGCACAATATTTTATAATAATAATCATATATATTAAAGTAATAATATGTGACCATAATTGACAAAAGGGCCCTTATGGCGGATTTTAAAAATGATTGTTATAATGGAAAATATCAACCTGTGAGTGCTTTGTTAGACAATCATTGTGTCTAAAAGTTTCATGGTAACTTTTTGCATCCTGTGGAGTAATTTTATGATGAATGGGGCTCAGGAAGTTGGATTTCTTAGGCTAGAAAAACAAATTTCACTACCCGCCATAAGGTACCTTTTGTCAATTATGGTCACATATATTATTATAATAATACATTTATTATAATGATGATATATAATAATGATCATTTTTTATCTGATACAAGTGGTCTTCCAAAGTTGGTTAACATAGCACAAACAAAGAATAACTCTGAAGATAATCCAGCCATATTAATAGGTATGATATCTAAAATTTTGAAGTCTTTTACCCTCTTAAAAGCTCGTTCAATATGAATTCTTAGTGATGCTATACGTCTCGTTTCTATGAGTTCCTTTTCACTTAGTTGTGAATCATTCTTCCTTGGTGGAATATTTAGAGTCACACCATTACATTCTAAAACATCAAATATGTTGAAGCCTTTATCTGCCATTATTGAGTCACCTGGTTCCAACTTTTCAAGAAGTCCCGATTCAATGAAGAGCTGCCTATCTGATATGGAGCCTCCGTACATTGGTGAAATAAAGAAAATGCACCAGATGGAG
>NW_003546278.1:2938-19699 GCF_000090795.2 Amphimedon queenslandica | reverse complement strand
GTAGGTTTTTGGATGAAAATTTCTGTTGCATCATTTATTATCCTGGTATTAGGGTACAATTGGCAAAACTGGGTTGGCATTGGTGATTGTATTTGTGATCTAGAGGGCCATATAGGAATTTCTTTTAATTTACAATAAAGAAAATTTACCCATGTAGTAAAGATGCGAGAAATTGTTGAATGTGACACATGAAATTGGTAAGCTTAATCAGTAACTAATAAATTACATCTTAGTCGACATAGAGTCAAAAAAATTCGTTCTTTGGAGAAAGTGTCCGTTGTGTTTTGGTCCTAATAGCACTTGAAGAGCATTGCTGGCCCTGGGAATTTATGTGATTCACAGCATCACCAAGAAACTGAAAACATACCATGAAATGTTCATAAGTTTCGAAGTATGTATAATATCGTATGGCAGCATCATGACAACTAAAATCTTCTATATTTAGCCTAGGTGTTGGTAAAGGATTTTCTGGCCTTATCACAACTAATTCGGATCGTTTAACTGTGGTCAAAAAAGATGTATCAGCATGAGCTGATTGCCTGCTATAGGTGTGGTCATGTGATATCCTTCGACACAATTCAGATCGACTGAGATTTGGACTTTTTGGTAGTTTCAACAGCTATCTTACAAGTGGAGACTTACGAGGTTTTGGAATTTTATTGATGCACTCACTGCATATTCCTACAATTTTAATCTTCTTGTCAGATAGTTTTGGCAATTTCAAGTGGCGCTTCAATTTTGTAAGTAGTGTAGTCTCCACTGGTATTCTGTGCCACTTTAGGGCCAAACAATCTGGTTTAATAGATGAATTTTTACAGTTATGGATGATGCAGGTAAATACCATGTCCTATATGTACAAAATAAAGAACTTAATCACAATCTAGTACTGACAGTATAGTACTACACTCTCGTCACTGCATGCAGAATGGTAAGCTTTGCATGCATGTGTTTTATACAGTGGATTATACCTTGTTTCAGTGAAGCAGTGGTATGAAATTGGTATTGGCAGATAGCCAGTAGACAGGGGTTTCACTTGGTAGAAAGCCCGAAGGAGTGTGCAGCTACGCGCAAGTACTAGATCTTCCGATACTCGATTAGTTCTCAGACTGGAACAGCAGTTGATCAGGAATTATTGACGGCAAAATGACAAAAAACAAATATAAAGACTCAAAAAACAACAAAAAGAAAGAATGATATATTACAAAACAACATAAAGTTCAAAATGTGGTCCCTATGGCAATAGTTCTTGACGCAGTGTTGAGATAGTCAGCTGATAACTCGAGAGAGAAGTCCGCCATTTTACTTCAGTCCAAGGGTGCGCGTTAATTAGAACGTTCGATGCACAAGGTCAATTAAATCAGACTTTGTACCCTTCGTAGAAGCACCCCTGCATGACAACCAGCATTTTAAAGCTGGAACAGTGACTGTTGCTGGGTCTTGTCCATTTAAATGAACTCCAGGAATGCTTGTTATACCACTTGCAGCAGTAGTATTCATAGCTCTTGTCCCAATACAACCATTAACAACACGCAGCTGTATGAATCTAATTAATCGCGCTGCCCTCTTGACCATATATTCTAATTAATTACGAAAAAGTCTTATTAATCATGGATTTAAGACCAGTAATGGATGAAGCAGACTCTCTCACGCCCATGAAGCAACACGTTAGCGTTTTTAACAAAGCCTGTGATCCAATGGGTACTGTGTCTCCTGTTGTAAGTCTCAAGATATTTCTTCAGGAATTACACAATGCTAAGATAGGTTGGGATGAACATATTCCAGATAAATTGTTGAAGCGATGGAATGATATAGTCAGTATAGTGAGCCTATCATTATTAGTAGATGTTACTTACGGATCTTAATTGTAATGCTACCAAAGCAAGCGTTTGTGGGTTCAGTGATGCATCTACACATGTGTATGCAGCAGTGGTTTACATGCTATGCAAAATGGATGATGGTCTAAAGAAGATGGCCTTTATTTCCTTGAAACTTAGAGCGGCACCATTGAAGGAGCAGCATAGCCTTCTGCAACTTGAATTGTTGGGAGCCTTGTTGTTAGCGCATTTGATAAATAGTATTAGTAATGCATTGAAAGAAGAAATAAAACTTTGGGATCCAATTTGCTCGACAGACTCATTAGTAGGCCTGTAATGAATGGAGTCGGACGAAGTTGAAAACCATTTATTGATAATTGTGTAAGGGAGATTAGAGGTCTGGTTCTAGTCACATATTGGAAACACTGTTCTGGGGATATGAACCGTGCCAATATTCCCTCTAGAGGACTAATATGCAAGAGTTATTGAGTAACAAGACATGGTTATGGGGCCCTAATTGGCTTAAATTAATTCTGAAATGTCATTGCTAACTATAACTAACTAAAAGTGCAAAAAGTAACATAGAATGACACTAATGCATGTACACATAACTGATCTCAATATTTAATTTATTTGCTAGTCTGCATTATAATTATTTTAATTATTGGCTGATTCCACATAGCCTATTATTTATGCATGGGCAACTTGATATGCCACAAGATGTGGCATTAGTATTTTCAACCTGCATTCACAACAGTCATGTTTTAAAATTTTCTTTATAATTATTATACACACTATTCAGTGTGGACATTGTATGCGTAATAATTGTTACTATCAAAATTCCTACAGTGTACCAAGGTAAGTCAAAATGATGTGTGACTAAACCCATTTTACACCATACCCTTGTTTGAAGCATTAAATGATAACCCACTTGACCATAAGCAATGACCTGGAGGCATAGCCCCAAGATCGTTTGTAATATTCTTTCCACCAATGTGCTATCTATGTCCACACTTAAATGACACATTTTGTGTTTCACAAAATAAGTAATGTAAATATAATACAGATCATATGTACATGTACATGTAGGTTTACTGTGAAGCATTCATAAAATTGTCCACAAATATTTTTGATTGTCGTTCTTCTGTATGACAAATATTTTACTTTGTTTTCTTTCTAGAGATAGAGTTCTGGTTCTGTCAGAATATTGTACTTCAAAAGCACAAAGCATTGTGTTTGAAGCAGATAATATTTAAATGCTTTAATACTTTTAGAGTATTGCTTTTACAATCTAAAATACATCTATATAATATCCTACGGAAACAATACGCAACAACTCTTGTTCACAATTTTGCAACATTCTTGTTTATGCATGTGTTCATGTTGTAAATGTTTTGGGGCGTGGTCGTGATGCATTAATGCACCGCCACGCCCTGTCAAACTAGAGTGACTATAATGCTAGATTGATGATGGAAAAAGCCAGGGAAAGAGTTGCTGAAAAGATTGATTTGCCAATCTTATATAACTGGTTGTACAAAGAAAAAAATTCAATCTCTTTTGCGTCCATTTAAGTTTATTCAGTATGTTTTAACTGCTTAGTAAATGTGACTCTACATGACAGGCTAAATACTCCAAAATTGAAAAATTACATTTATGCTTTTCTGAATTAAGCTTAGTTATTACTTCCTTTTGGTCCTTGTCGCACATCATTTGACACATCTTTTTTCAAGTAATGATTATTTATAATAAAGAAATCTGAGTTATTGCCATTTTTATCCATTTATCATGCATTACTTACGTTGCGAACAATGAAAAGAAATGTCTGTAAGTTACCTTTCTGAACTTGTGATGTCATTTGGTATTAAATTTAAAAAATTCTTTATAATACATTTTTGATGAAATCTCGGTTTTGATAAGGTCTGACTGTTACAATTTTGAGAAACCATATATTAATTTGATAATTCTGCAAATAGACTGGTTTTTTTATATCAGGTCACAATTGTTAATTATGTAAAATGTCATTTTAGTTCTAGATATATCTGAAAAACATTAAATAAAGCTGGGTATAGCACTCTGCAACAAAAAGATTCTATTGAAAAGGTCAATATTGCAATAAATGTAGCTTTTCTACTTTTGAAGAGATAGTTATTATTAATTTACAGATGGAACTTTATGGATCAAGATGCCTATTTTGTTATAAAAGCATGTGGCACAAATTCAAGAAAAAAATAGTATCTCTGTGTTACAAAGTTTTTATTATCATGATAGTTCATTGAAATGTGTATAATATAGAAATGTAGCGATCATGCTCTTAGCAACAATAAATGTTGATGGTCGAACTCAAAAGAAATCAAGGTTTAATTGTAGGACTTACCTTAATAGAGGTACAGCAACAATAGCTGACTTATTTATTTTCTTCTAAGTATGTCATAGTTATTTATGGCATTTGGATGGCTTTGACAAATTAAAGCCACATGGTATACTATTTTTGGATGCATGAATAGAATCAAATTTATAATGAGAATTAATACTGTTTTTCTGGTAAGATTTTGCAGCTCAAATTAGGTTCATTAAATAATAATCCCCACATTGTTGTACACCATTACGTTAAATGTGTCAGATGTAATTTGCACTTCTGAGCTGTAATAAATTAACCACTGAATGATTTTGTAAATATTATATAGGCTGTAGCCTATAAGTAGGATTGAGGTTGGTTTTTCAAGATGGCGGCCGTTTTTATAATTTTTAAACACATATAACTCTTTTATCTTACGTTGTACAGTCTTATAAATGGCTTAAAAGAGCTCTCCTTCACTGAGTGATTCTCCTGGTACCTTTTAAGTGGACTGTAATGTAGTGGGAGCGATTCTGGAGAATAGGCCCAAATTCAATTCTGCAAAATTTTTCAGACTTTTTCTTCATCTTCTTCTATGCACCCATGAATCTTTTAAGCCAGAAAAGCGCTCGAGTTGGCTTTAACATCATTCCTCTAGGCTTGGGTCAAGGACGACGAAGGTTGTTTCAAAAAGAAGCGAGGACAGAGAAAAAATGGCAGACATAATCCAGCTGCAGACACCATATGGGTTTGTGGTTTGATGCCATTTTAATTTATGTGCACATGATCAGCATGAATATAATTAACCTAACCACAGAATCATAACAGAATATAATTATTAATTTAAAAAAAGAACGGAAACAAGTAAATGAAAAACATTAAAAATGGAAAAATTGTAGGATTGAATTGGAAAAAAGTAAAGAAACATGAGAGTACATGCAAACAGGTGGTAAAAAAATCCTACACCACTGCATGAAGAATATAAATCGAAGCACTGCAATTATTCCACACAGACTGGCTGCTATGATAACACTTTTAAGACTTTATCTTCATGCAGTGGTGTAGGATTTTTTACCACACCAGTTTGCAAGTACCATCATGTTTCTTTACTTTTTTCCAATTCAATCTTACTACTTTTCCATTTTTAATGTTTTTTATTTACTTGTAATAATATTGGTTGCCATAGAATTCTTAAATCTAATGTAAGAACTGAAAATTCATTAGTTTGTTTTGCAGTGAATTTTAAGACATTAACATACCGACAATCTTGCTGGACCTAAAAGCTTCGTATATGGTCGCTCAGTAAGTAATCAAGTAATATCACCTTCATTCATAATTTCTTTCAAAGAACCATAGAGAGAATAGAATCACTGTGGCACTAATTATGAAAGCAGCATGCAGGATGGTGGCTCAATTTTTAAGGCATATACATATAAAAATAATTGTACTCCACAATAAGGTGTCATGATAGAATTTGGTATCAAATTGTTATTTTCATATTGATCTATCATACTACCTGTAAGTGAAATTGCAACATATTGCTTCAGTCTCATTATTCATAATAAACTAAATCGGTTTTCAAAGGACTGGAAGTCACAGAATTAGACCTAGCAAGCATGCTGATGCTGCAGCAGGTATACCTAATGTAATGTATTCATTTCTTTCATTAACTAGTGTAATTATATTAAGCATAATATTATGAGTATTTTTAACATTACCAATGACAGAAGCCAGTGACTTTACGTCACAATTAGACAGCAGAATTTTAAACATACTAAAGGATGAATTTAATTATAAAGACAGTAACTATGTATCTGATCATTTTGAAAGACTAGCATAGCTAATAAGATCCTACGGATTGCCACAACCTCTAACTCTCCTATCTTCCATCAATATTTTAAAACAAATTTTGATGATTAAATGATTAAAAGACATAAACAAGTAGTTAGATCAGAATTCAATGAATTATGATAATCATAGTTGTGACAAAGTACCTGTAAAACTTATCAGAATAATTATTATTTATGACCCATGTGCCAAAAGAGGTTTTTATTAATTAAAAGAATCCACCAGTACAGTCATGACACAAGGTTTGAGGCTCCTTGCAGAAAACAACATTGCCATCTGGTAGCAAGCAATCTGGGTTAGGGACATAAGTCCTGAATTTCTGATTGGAATTCAATTAATTAACAATTTATGGGTAGTAGTAATCAATAGAGCTATAGTACTGTTGACATTATCATCATCTATCATTATGCTTATTATTATGTTATTGTAATTATTATTATTTTTATTATTATTATTATTATTATTATTATTGTCATTATTATTATTATCAGTAGTATTATTATTACTATTGGAATCATTGTAATTATTGTGTTATCACTTATAAGTATTCATATAGTTATTAATAGTTATTTTTTGTGTGTATCTAAGTTTTTGGCTTTTGTTCATGAGACACTTTTTTTGAGACGTTCATCGTGCTTTTACACTGAGAAATCTTCCTTTACCACTTGGGTACTGTATATTCTAATGAAAATATTATTTTGATAATTACTATAAACAAGTCAATCTTATCACGTTGCCTATAATTCTTCGAAGTAAGTGGGTCCAGAGTCCTCAAAAAGTGGCCATTATATTCATCACTTACTGTGCAGTTTACTCCACAAAAAGAAAGTCTCCTTTAACTGAAGAACGAAGTAAAATATAAAATGCAGCTGAGTATTTCACGCCATTTGCTAACTTCTGTTTCATTTCGCTTCTACAGATAGCAGTCAATTCATGAATCCTTGATATTGTGTTCATGACCTTGTACTTTGTCATACAACTTTCTTCAGTTATGTTTAATGCCCAGGCTTGGTTTGGTAAGCATTGATTCATGCAGTACCATATTCAAACCTGTCATGATGCAGCAAGAAAAACATCATAATCCCTCGGCTGATGTGGACCAAACAAGCCAATCCCTAAGTACCTCTTTTCAATTTGGCAGCTTCAAACAAAAAATGTGTACTAGAAATCGACATTTTCTTGTGTCATGAGGAAACACTAAAGGATTTTGTGGAGACCGTTTGTAACTATTGTCACTCTTCAGCTTTTAACTCATTCCATTTAACTTGATCATTACATACTCCTGCAATACTTACTGTATGAGATGTGTTCATAGCCTCATTGTCAGTATCATCATTATCTTACATTCATTTGGTGATGGATCACAATGTGAATCACAGTCTCCGCAGTCTTTGTCTGAATGTTAATTGTTGTGAATGGTAATATAGCTTTTTGACAATGGTGTTCATCCAAGTTCCTCTTGTGTTCTTCCACGCTTACAGTCTTTTTCTATTCTTTGTTTCTGCAGCCAACTCTTGGCAGTACCAGAAAGGTAAGTCCTTCCAGACATTTTACTTTCTATATCATGTGCAAAAGTGGCACAGCAATAGTTCAAAAAGTTGTCATGATTAATTCATCTTTTTCTCTGAATTTATTGATTTTTGGCACATGATTTGTGTTTGTACAACAGATAAGTTGTACATGTATTTATAAAACTTACTAACATCATGACATGATGTAGTGTTTGCCTTGCCTAATGTGTATTGTGTACACACCATGCATATAACAGGTTCCAAGCACTGACCAAGTCAACAAAAAACTATACTTTACTATTGACAAGAGGGTTGTGGGCCTCCCTTTAATATGGGCCCCAGAGCAAAATTATCATGTGCCCTCACTATTGTTTGCCCTTCCTCTAAGTTCCAATGACAAGGTTCAACATTCACTATTTTTCCAGAGAAATAAGCTAAATTCATTTTCTTCCAATTAGCTTTGTCACAAAATTAGAGCTCCTTCGCACGTATGAAAATATCAAATGAGGATTTTTGAGATGTTTCAACATTCTGTGGATTTGGTCATGGAATAGATTTCCTTGTAAACCCTTTACCTGCCTCCATATCATACAACATTCCACCTAGTAAAATACAAAAGTGTAATGAAATACAAGTAAGTGAAATAATTACTCTCATTCTTCTTGCATCGCCACTCTTAAAATTTTGTTGTGGCATCCCTAAGGCCCTTTTCTTATGTAAATCAGGAAGTTCTTTAATATTGTCTCGAATAGATGTATCTAATGTAATTATTGTTAAAGTTATTGTTGTGATTTGTACTAAAATCATCACAAAAATGAAATTAATTATAAATTAGAACTAGGAAGTTTAGTGACAGATGTCAATCATTACTAAAAATACTCATTTCTGAAAGGTGAGCACAGAGACAGGGAGATCAAAATATCATAACATCAGACGTCTTTACATAATTATAAAAATAATAAAACATACCACAAACAGCAGAAGAATAGGACATTACGACCATCAGAGATGAAGAAGCGGTTGATGGTGTTGGAAAAGAGGATTCTGAAAAGTTCTCTCCATTCTCTGTCGTGCCAGTAATGATAATAATAATAATAATAATAATAATACAATCATAAACTTACATTTCCTTGATGCCACAAACGTCATAATGGAGCGTGCTGACAAATTTTGCTTTTAATACAAAGAACAGTAAAGTGCTCCTCTTCAAAAGAGGTAAAGACATCTAAGTTTAGCATGTGTTCCTTTAAGATATCACTAGAGACAGTAGTGATACTGGCATCTTTCAAAGAAATCCTGTTCCATCCTTATCTCCTGTTTTCCCACTTAATGTGAACACAGGAGAAAACAGAAAATTTTCAACGTGACAGATGGTTATGCACATGCCAATTAGCAACACCATAACGTCACATGTAGGTTCATGTAACTTTGTATCACTCATGTTTAGCAGCCAAAGTGCAACGTGCACGTACAACACAAATACAAAAACAAAAGTGGACAAAGATGCCGCAATTGGCTTCCATAATATCCGTATTGTTGAATTTAATGAAGTCTTTATTGTCCATCTTTTGTCTCACTCCCACTCACTACCAAGAAGATTAGCTCTGCTTTCAATAGTATTACTTCAACTATAAATTTTGTAACTATTATTAGGCAGTGGCTCCTGTATCGTAAATGGTCCCAAAATTTACATGTTAATAGGGCCGTGTACAGCTTCGTAACATGATCACATTGGGACACATAACAATATTAAAAAGAACCATAATTATTAAGGTTTAATATTAAAATTATTGTAATTCAATAATACAAACTATAAGTACTTAATCAGTTTTGCTGTTCATATCATGATGTCTTTTAACGAAACCAGTACTTTCTTTTTGGTGTTTCTTTCAGTCCCAAACAATGACAGATGTTCTATTTGAGGCAATGGTCACAATCAATCAATGGAGCTTTCCCTCAATCTTGAAAGCACACCCTGCACACATTAGGTTGATTCTGTCATTTCATTTCAATAGCTTGGTAAAAAACCAACCATGTGTCATTGGTGCATCATTTTAAATCCATTGAATGTCGACTTTTTCATCATCTAGTAGTTTTTCAGGTGTCAACTCTACATTCTCCTCTTCAATCAGCTGTGTATTATATTTGAAGACTTCATGAGCAAGCTTCTCACTAACAATTGCAACATTATGTAATAAAGAAATTGAGTAATAAATACACTTCACATGGCTACATAATTTAGGCACTACATTATCATTATGTGCGTCTTCCTTTTTCTGATATAAGCATTGATATAAAAGGCTATAGCCTTTTTTTCTTTATTGCCTGATGACTTCCATTTCTTCTTTGGTAGACCAAAAACTGTTACTTTAGGTTCTTTTGGACGATTTTGTTCTTTATAAAATGGGAGGCATCTTTATCTAATTAGAAATGCCTAACAATAATGATTATAAGTAAAAAAAGTATGTAATGTTATAATGCCTGAAATCAAAACCTTACTGGAGGAATCAGATACTTTGCAGTCGTCATACGCTACATGTTAATATACAAAAAAGATTAAGTAGGATTCATGTATCAATTTGTCCAAATAGTAACGGAAAAAAAGACTAGTAAGATTCTGAATGACGTTATTGCAAACGACTTACTATACCTATATTAATGAAAATGCGAAATGAAAATCCTACACTTGTGATGCAAATTCCACTCTACACTGTACATTTGATGACATTATGTAAAAAATACATATCACCTTATGATGTAGAGTAGAAATGGCATCACGAGTGTAAAATTTTCATCACGAGAGTAGGATTCTCATGTTGTATCTTTGTTCACATGAATAAAGTCATTTGTTTGCTATGTTGTCATTCTGAATCCTACTTGTTCTTGTTTCCATTACCTTTTTGATGAATTGATACGAAGTGAATCCTACTCCAGCTTTGCTATTAATTTTAGTAATACTTAATTTTTTTAACATTATACATTTATAACAGTGCAATAGGCCACAGCTACAAAAGCAAGCTTTGTTAGCCCATAAGGATGGTGTGTCCTAACTGCAGTCATTTATTCACCACGATAAGGTCCATCTGGTAACAAAGAGAAAAAAGGTGGCTATATAGCAGTGTCAACAAACAGTGTGTGGAGTTTATCAGTGTCTTAACAATCACATTATATGTTATTCTTTTGATTAGTCAATATGACAGTGTCTAAGTCATTTCCCATGTATATATTAATTGTTATGGCCAGGGCCACAATCACACTAACGATCTTGTGTCATTGTTGTACGTAGATTATTCTTCATTAATTTGAGTTTTCTGAAGGCACTTTCAGCTTCTGCTACAGGTACTGAAATGGCACAAAAAATTTTTAATGCGATACAACAGTTTGAAAACAGGTGCTACAGTTAATGCTTGTTGGGGTGAGACTGAGCGAGCCCCACTCAGGCGAAAAGTCTTCTGTATGTATGTATGTATGTACATTTGTATGTATGTGTATCTCCAGTCATGCCTATTCTGCTCACGCCCATCTGTTTGTGTACTATTATCTATTTAGGTGTCAATGGTCAAATGCGCTATTTTCTAATGAAAATTGTACAAACACGTGTAAACTGTACCAAAAAAAGTGAACACAAAGTGATTTTCTTTTCTCATGTTATGGGATTTTATTATTGCTGTATTCTCCAATCGTGGTCAAGAGAAGTAAGGATGAAAAGAAACTACACAATTTGTTTCCTTTGAAACACCATTGAGAAGTACCATGGATAAGCTAAGAGAAGACTCATCTGTCATTCTTAGTAATTGTGTTTAAAAGAATAATTATGAACCTGGCTCATTAGAAATACTTACCAGCAGAAACTCTACAGTCACACCATCCCCTGAAACGTCCAAAATTGATGACACAGCTAAGAATGATTGTGAGACTGTCACAATTCATTAATTACATAATATTGCTACCAATTAACTTATTAATGTCTTTGGCAAGGTAGCATCTGCTGTGGAATTGAACATGAAGACCCGAAAACTACTCAAAAAACAAGATTGCATGCTTCGTGACACCAATGAAACTTTGTCAAATGTGTTTGGGAAGATCATATTGACAAACTGAAGAAATGTACCAGTTATAAATTTATCAAAGTTCGTCTCATAGAATACAGTGGTACCAAATATCTCTCTCTATTAATGATAACTCAATTATTGAACTTGTTCCAGACAAGAAAAATGTTATCACAGATGATGAGAAAGACCAGGAAGAAATTGAAAAAAATCAACAGATATATGGTGAAATAATTGCTGTTGTAAGAACAACTGATTATCTTTCCTACATCAGTTGCAACAGAACAGTTCATACTACAAGAACTACAGCTGGTCAATGTTGTAAATGTAATGCTATTGTGAAACTTGATAGCTGTGATAGCTCCAAGTCAGCAAAAATTGTACCGGCTGACAAAGATAAGAAGTGGTACTTAAAAGTCTATAACAATGAATTACAAGTCTTATTTGGTATGGTGCCAACAACAGCAACACCACCAATGGAGCAGGAACTTTTCACCATTCCAAGAATTATTGTACATTTCAATATCAAGACTAACTCCATTTTCAAAGTTAACATTGCTTGACAATATTCTTCTCAATCATTATATGAGTCAATAATGATTACACACTGCAATTTCTGTGAGAAAAAATTTCATGATTTTTTGTGAAAGACCTTAAAAATGAAGTTTTGTTGTGCAAATTTCTTTGAAGGGTGTGGCTTTAATGCATGTGTTTTATCGTGAACATGCATGTTTGAGAAGGCTTGTTAGATCTCATCTACTTCATTCCAGAAGAAGCTACGAAAAAGAGTGTTGCTACTTTTACATGTGGTTCTATAGTTAGGGGCTATCATGTACACCAGTATACACAGTAAGCAGTTCTTGGTGAGATAGTACAGTGCAGGAGAGGGGCCAATTATTGTCACAATCCTTTCGCAGTAGCTGCCATAAAGAATGGCAATGTAGTAGGCCATTCATAGCAGAAGATTTCAGATTTGTGTTCGTTATTTCTGCAAAAAGGGGTGATCACATGTACTTCGACTGGTTGACAATACTACTAAGCGGATTTAGCCCAGGTGGAATTAGAAGTTTCATGCTGTCTAACATTTACTGGAGAAAATGATGACTTAGTTACCAAGGCCAAGAAGCTATTAGATCATGTGTCTAGTATGACTGCAAATGATGCTAATTTAAACCGTTAGCCCAAAGTCTGCAAAGGATGTTCAAGAGCCACCCAGCAGTAAAAAACAGAAAGCTAATGCATCCCAGCCTCAGACTGACCTTATTTATGTTACTTGATGATGACTTATAAGCCTGTTCCTCCCACTTGACAGTTGACAGTTGATAATAAAATGTTGACATTTTGTAAGAGAGAGATTTAAAAGCCAGTTATGAGATTACATGACATGTTTATTAATTCTGCTCAGTCTATGCTCAAGCAACAACTTCCTTTAATCAAGGGATTCTATTCAACATTGTGGTTGTCCACTGTGAAACCTGATAATCAATGCATTAAAAACTTCATTCAAATATACCATTGCCATTGAAATCATTGGACTACCATTTTCAGTATAGGCTGTCAAGTGGGTGACATGCAAATTTATGACTTATATCATGAAGCAGACCAAAAAATAATCTCCACATTCCAAAGATTATTTTGATAATAAAGATTAAGTGTAACAACAGAGTGGCGTTAATAATTGTGGGCTATTTTGCAATTGCAAATGCCACTTCCATAGCACTAAAACAATTGTACCCTTCATTCAGCAATAATAACTCTAACCAAGGGAAACTTCATTCACATTTTGTCACGTGCCTTGAACAAAGTCTTTTCACGGCTTTCCCAGTATTTTAACCTGCTGGCATCATTGAGTATCAAAGAACTTGGTTACTATTATCATTATTCTTTCATTATTATTATTTATTAATGTTCCTAATTTACCGAATTTTTTTTAATAAAGTTAAGAAGTAGAATTAAAATAAAATGCATTTATACAATAATACATTAAATATTTTTGAGAACGTTTGTTATTTTCAGGTGCCGCAAAACCACTTCTTTAACTGTGGTCGTTAAGTGAAGTAATGATGCATGTTGGTGATCCACTTCACCATTAATGGCTTCAGTATTGTTAGCTGAAGATCCACTGATTCATCTACACCATCTTCCAATTGCCTTAAAACAACAGCAGCATACCATTCCTGAAACTTCCATTTCATAAAGTCCTTATCAGGCATATTGATACTGAGATTTAGGGGCTGTAGTTTCTCTGTACCGTTAGGAGTTATGATGACAAAATGAAGTTATTTTCTTCTAGAACCTTTAATACTGGGTCAGTACACTGTCCCTTGAAAACATCAAGAAAAAGGACAGCAGGGATGTAGGTTGAAGGCCAAGCTCCTTTCATGAACTAGTGCACACGGAAGAATGATTAAATTTACATACTCAATTGTTGTTGCTTTGTTAATTCAGCAGTTGCTTGTATAATTGAGTTGCCAATTACAGTACAGGGCGAAAAAAAAGCTCAGTAGCTATGCAGTAGCTGCGCTTATCGATGCGGTGAATCTGCATAGAAGTAAAGCGGACCTTCGCATTGCGCATGCGCAATGCAAGAGTAGTTGTACCGCATATGCGGAGTAGGTGTAGTATACGGTAGTACGAGTCTTCGGTGGGTGTAGTCACTTTCTACGTGGCACTCTTCCGCAGCATCTGGATCTGGGAAGCACAGCTCTACTGCTGTCTTCTCTCTTGCGATTTAGTCTCCCATAGCCAGCTCCTACTTGTGATTTTGTTTTGCTTAGCTCTGTCTTTAGTGATTATGAGCGTTAGGAATCAGTTGAAATGGGCCGAAGTCTCAAAAAATCGTAAGCAAATATATTGTTGGTTAATTTTTCCTACTATGTATATGTGATGGTAGCTCCCTACTATCTGGTGTACTTTAAAGATGAAAGAACTGTGCCTGTAATTAAAGCAGCTTGTATAGTAGAAGACTCATCTAAGTTGGAGCCTGGTTCCTTGTGCCATGTTAAAGAAAGGAAAGTTGTATATGATGGAGTTGTTGTGACCTCTGGTATGTCATAGCTTTGAAATTAAAATTAATAAATAAATATTGGTGTATCTACTTTAGGTACTAAGGATGATGTTGTCAATGTTGAAGAGCAGTTTTTAATTGGTGTGTATAATCCAGATTTTATTGAAGAGTCTAGTGACAGTAGTGATAATGATACAGATTGGGATGGCTTAAGCTGTGAAAATATAAATGAAAGAGAAGGTATGAGTGGTGACAAACAAGTTGATGAACTGGCCGCAACATCTAAATGGAAAAGAAATGATATTTGTGAGGATATTCAAATTGTAAATTGTAATCAAATAGTTAGATAAAGGAAATCAACCGAAAAGACCAAAAGGTAGCAATAAAGGCAAGCAGAATGTTAAAAAGAAGGAAACTATGAAAAAAGGTTGGCAAAATAATTTCATGTACATGTCGCTTCATAAAGTAATTGTATTTTATTAGAGCAACAGTCTAAAGTTACAATTAATTCTGTTTTTCCTCTGGTAGTGATGAGTAGTGTTGCCACTGCTTCTTCATCTTCTGTATTGCCTGTAGTAAGTAATATTAGTGAAGCGCCTACATCACTAGAAGTTGCCACAAGTTCTGTTATGGTAGCACCCCTTCCTCTGAATAAAGCATCTCTAGTTCCTCTCAATAATTCTGAAGGACCACTTTATCCATCTTCTTGTAATTCAAGTCCTAGTAGCCCTCCTCTCCTTCCAGAATCTCTGTTTGCTTCAGGTACATACTTGTACTTTATACTGTTTTATACATGTAATTACTGTTCAGATGAAGTCATATTATTGTTTGTTACAACGATACAGAGAGGAGAGTATACAATAAATATACTTGATAATACTTTTTTAATATTATTAATATTATAGAGGATATTATCAGCATACAGTTAATATTCATTCTTATTTATTATTTAGAAGTTGAAACACCTCAGTCTCTACATCAAGCTTCCAGCACTCCTATATCATCAGTGTTAGCTAGCTCCAGCTCATATAATGGTACTCGAAGTTTTGATGTTGATGCATGTATGTCAGATAATACTCAACCCCCTCCATTTTCTATTGATAATGGTACAGTGAAATGGATTCAGATTTCATGATAATTATTGTAATACTCCATTTATAGAAATGATGAATTCTTTGATGGTTCAAATTGATAAATTGGAAAGGGAAAACATTCTTTGTCTTTCTCAGTATAGTCTTGTCATGAATCATTTGTTTGGAAGAATGGGTAGTTAGTTCACAATTACTATTACTATCACAGTGCATTGTACCACTAATGTTACTATTTCTATTACAGTTACAATGTACATGTAATCTAATTATCATTTTATTATTGCATATTACCCCATTCCTGGTTACAATTTGATAGGCAATACCATCAGTATTACAAGAGTCTCCATTATATTTACCTCATAACAATGCTAATAAAGCCTCTGTTTCAGGTGATTATTGCATGCATGTACATGTACATTTGCCTCTTTATGATGAATTACATGTACATGTATATGTAGACAAGCTTTAAGTATTATAATTATTACTAATACTAAAAACAATCTGCTATTACTATTATGCATTACTCAATCCCTGACACTTTCCTTTTCTTGTTTGTAGCCATTTCTCATTTGCCACCTGCTAGTCTTCAACCTCCAGTGGCAACCATTAGGTCTGTTGTGACTGAATCAGCTCTCGAGCAAGAACCTGTCATTACTCAGGCTTCAATAGCATCTCACTTAGGAGCTGCAATGACTTCTCAACCAGCTCCAGCAACTCCCCCTTCTCATCCAGTTGCTCCAGTAACTCCTCCTGTTCCTGTTACTCCTATTTTAGTAACATCTCCTGATCCAGTTGCTGTAATAACTCATGCAGCTGGTCAGCAATCACTTGGGAAATCAGTTCTGCCTGTCCCTGTTACTCCTTGCAGCAATTATGAAGATAATCTTAATGACCCTGATGAAGTTATCAGAAAGTATCCCAAACTCAACAGTGTAGTACATGCTGGAAGACTAGCAGTAAGATTAGCCACAGAAGCCTATTTTGGTGATGACGTTTTAAGAAAGTGTACTGTTTATGGATAGAAGGGACAGAATGCATTACCCAAGGAGAAAGCTACAGCCCTGAAGAAGAAGCTTGCATTTCATTACAAATTTTATGATCCTATT
>NW_003546278.1:0-2279 GCF_000090795.2 Amphimedon queenslandica | reverse complement strand
TCCCAAAACTCAAGTATTCCTGATACTAGCTCATGTTTGGTCTTTGGCTTTACTACACGCCTCAAGTATTCTTTCAGCTCATGCCATAAGTTCTCAATAGGATTTATATCGGGTGATTCAGGTGGTGTGTGCCACCAATTGATATCATTTGCCTCAAGCCATTCTCCCACTCGTTTTGACGTGTGTTTAGGGTCATTGTCTTGCATTAGACGTACATTGTTGTCAATATTGTTGATATAAGGGAGTAGTCCAGCGTTAAACACATCTATTAATCCAGCACCATTCATAATGCCTTCAAAAATTACTATCGGAGTTTTCCCTTTACATGATATACCAGCCCAAATGTGCACCTTGCAAGGGTGCTTCGCCCTATAATATTAAAATAATATGTAAAATGTGTTATAAATGTATATATGCTCACATTGGCTTGTGTTTTGCAGGTTGTTCCTTCTTCCTACAGCAAAACCAACGGTGACATTCGAGCTGGATACTGGACTCATCCGTGAATAAAACATCTTCAAAACCATTCCTTTCATATTCATCTAAATTGTCTCTTGCCCACTGAAGTCGTTTACTCTTGTTTGCCTCCCTAATGATTTGACGGTAGGCACTGCCTCTTAAAGTCCAACCTAATTTTCGCCTAGATGTAAAAATAGTTTTAAGTGAGAGAGGATGTCCTTTATCCAGAAGTATTTTTTGAAGTTGGACTTCTGTGGTTTCATCATCTGCTTGCATTTGCTCTTCCACTAATTTTAATATATCATTTGTTATCATAGAAGGGCGACCAGAACCTAATGAAGTAGAAATTGAAGTACATCAGAAATATTAACTACAGTACATGCATGTACATGTACCTGGACGACGAGATATGGTACCAGTTTCATTGAATTTCTTCAAAAGTCTGTATACACCGCTAACCTTCACATCAAGTCCTTCCTCTCTCATTAACTCTACAATTGTTGTTGACTTGTAACCTATAGCTGCATCCAGACGTACGGACGTGTAATAAGTTATTATTTTGTTATTATTAAACTTGAAAAACAAAATTTGAAATTAATAATACATAAACAAGAATAATCTATTATTAGTTAAAAACAAGCGTAACAGGGTAAAAAATATTCCTATAATTGATTTCACCACCTTGCAAGTACAACTTGGTCGTTATTAAGACTTATAGAGGTTCTCTCTACCTTATAATGCAGTCTTTAGACAGTATCTCTATGCTCTCTTGCTGTTAGAAAACTCTTAACTTTGTCCCATGTGTAAGCCGCCATTTTGTTTGCCGTGACCACGCCCACTCACGTAAAGGAGCGTGGGCGGGTGGTTGCTAAGGCTTGTTATTTCTCCAATACAACGTGTATAGAAGAAATGTAAGTGTGGACATACAAATAAATATATATATATATATACATAGCGCAATGGTGAATTCAATTATAGGAACGACCTGGGGGCTTCCCCCAGGTCGTTAATAACATTCCCTGATGCATTAACTAGAGTATCTGAAGGACTACAGCCAACTGGTGAAAGTATCCTCGGAAAAAGACAGGATCAGAGTCCAGTAAATATAGAAACTAAGTAAAATACAATATTAAGGAATGTCTTGTATCATTTATACACCTGGATAGAGCGAATGCTGTTTGGAATTTCAAAAAAAAATACTTGAGGCTCTTACTCACCCTTCTCTTTCTCTAAACATTCATAAAATATGCGGTCAAGCATATGACGGTGCTGCTGTAATGTCATCTGATAAAGCTGGGATACAGGCTAAAATAAAAGAAGTCAGTCTGATGGCATTGTACACACACTGCTACTCACACAGTCTTAATTTGTCCATTGCTGCATCATGTCAAGTTCAAGATGTCAAAAATCTAATTGACATAATCAATGAGGCACATCACTTACTTTCTAACAGTCCAAAGAGACAAAGCATGTTTGAACTGACCATCATAAAGTAATTGCCATCATCAGAACACAGCAAATTGCCTGGATTGTGTAAGACTCGTTGGGTTGAGCGGCACACATGCTTTGCAGTTTTTCTTGAACTATATGAGCCACTCATTACCTTTCTAGATGCTATACTGTCACCTCGAGAATATCCAGAGCTAGTTTCATCTTGTGGCAGCTGGAACTGGGATAGTGAGACCAGGATCAAGGCACAGGGTCTCAAATCTTATTTATCCTCCTTTCTCACAATTGCTACTTTTATCATTACCAAGACCGTACTTGATAAAGCAAAATCTCTCTCCGCTAAGCTGCAAAAACGAAACCAAGATATATAT
>NW_003546277.1:462451-464049 GCF_000090795.2 Amphimedon queenslandica | reverse complement strand
TTTTGTCCGATTTTTGAGCAACTTTTAAAAATCATAGAAAATCCAAACTTGATCGGAATCAGTTCAAACTTTCTACACTGCATAAGTACATCTATATGCATCAGGAAATGTAATAAAATTGAGAAATTTTCTACTGGTCAATTTTTGTGAAATTTTACAAAAATCCCTCTACTATAGTATAGGGACTTTTGTCCAATTTTTGAGCAACTTTAAAAAATCATAAAAAATCCAAACTTGATTGGAATCAACTAAATCCATCTACACAGCATAAGAACATCAATATGTAACAAAAAATGCAATAAAAATTTGAAGTGATTTTTTGGCCATTTTTGTAAAGATGGTATGTTACTTACAGTAAGTTGGCCCATTCCTTTACACAGGAGGTCTGCGCATGTGCAGTAGACAACACTCAACCTTTTGCACATGCACAGAAGTATTGCGCAATCTCCTTAATTCATTTATTAATAATACATTCTTTTGAGTAATAACGACTACTGCCATCATCACACCTAATAGTTAGCTAAATAGTTATTGTTATTCTTATAATAAACTTGATACTACACTAAAATACAGGTAAAACAGTCTACACACCACACTGTAATTAAACAACAGTTGTATATACAGTAATGTTGTACAATTAAAAAGATATAATAGCTGTCCTATCTTGGTAAAAGATGATCTATCATCTTGAAAAAGAGTAAGACTTCATTAGTGTACATCAAAGTCCATCTCACTATAAATAGAACAGTAAAAACACTGATATACAGCAGTTAAAACAGTATTGTACTGTATTTTAAACAGTACTTTACCTAATTGTACATGTTCAGTAATACTGTAAAACTCATGCTTATGAGTTATACATACACAGTATTATATATACATACAGTATTGATATATAGTGTAATTACAGTTGTAATGGATGAGGTAAGCCTCCAGGATTGAGTACAAGTCCCCAATGACAGTGAAAGACGGCCGTCGCCCAAAGATATCAAGAAAGAAGGTCCTTTAATATTTTGAGTCCCATCCGAAGTCAATTTGTAACAGGAATAAGTCTCCTTGCACCAGACATCTTCACTAGTATGTAGGATGGGCCACAATCATTAACCACACCTACCAATTAACTCAGACCTCCTCAGCTCGAGCAGCTTTCAGGTTGGCCCATTCCTTTATACAGGGGGATCTGCGCATGCGCAGATCACAATTAATTGAAAGGCTACTGTACGGGCAAGCCCAGGTCGTGAAATGGGCTTGCCCGGGGCATGCATGGGCTTGCACAGTGAGCAATCCCTTTGATGTATTGCGCAATATCTGGTCACTAGAAGATCCTCCTCAGCTCGAGCAGCTTTCAGGTTGGCCCATTCCTTTATACAGGGGATCTGCGCATGCGCAGCATGCAGACAATACTGGCCACACCCACCAATTAACTCAGACTTCCTCAGCTCCAGGTGGGGGATCTGCGCATGCGCAGCAGACAATACTGCTCTCTATTGCCAGTCTTGTGCTAATTAGAAAATTGAAATTCCTGTCTAAACTACTAACTAAAGATACATCTACTAACCTCAGCTCACAGATACTCACTCCTAGTCTCATCACTGATC
>NW_003546277.1:456479-457790 GCF_000090795.2 Amphimedon queenslandica | reverse complement strand
GGGGGGGGGGGGGGGGTGGAAGGACATGTGTGGATTATATTGTACATGCATAAAATACATTATAAGCATGCGTAATTATACATTATTAACTCTCACTCTACCTCACACTCAACCAACTTTAAACTTGATCCTGAGTCCAGTCCAGAACAGTCAGACCTACTAGAGGGGGTGGGGGGGGTGGAAGGACATGTGTGGATTATATTGTACATGCATAAAATACATTATAAGCATGCGTAATTATACATTATTAACTCTCACTCTACCTCACACTCAACCAACTTTAAAATTGATTCCTGTAGAAATAAAAAAAAGAGAAAAATGTTTAAACAATAGAATAAGTAAAGATCAATGGGACAGTGCTTTATTACATGTAATGGGATGAATAGTGATAAAATGAGCCGTTTATTATTAGCACTGTAATACAAGGTTATTAATAACATGCAATAGATACATTGTTACCATACACTGAAGAGGTGGACTGAATTGATGCTGAAGAAGACTGCATGCTGGCTTGAGTCTATGTAGCAATCTTAAGGAAAGGGAAATAGAATACATGTTACAGATAAGGATGTACATGTACATGATAGTGTGTGGATATCATTAACCAATAGAGAACTGCCTCTGATCCATTGATACACACCAACCTGAAAAATATAAATTCAAATGTCATGAAATAACAATAAGATAATAGTATAAGAATAACCACATAAAATGCAACAGACACTTGGATGTACTGTAGGTAGTCTTATCTTTAGAATACTGATAATATCCTGAAAATGAAAAGAATACACATCACAAATTTCCATTTATAACATAACTACCACATAAAGATTTAATTCAGTGTATTTATGATCCTGTAAAATAAATAATAATATAATCATATACTGGACAATACTTAAAACATCCTGAATGAATCAAGTACATAAATATAACTTGTAAAATAGATAATAATACAAGAACACATATTTACTGAACAATAGACGAGACTTGAAACAATATACTGAGTAATATCCTAAAAATATACAAAAGTACATTAGAACGTATAATACAAGTACAGACGACACTTGAAATAGTATCCCGAGTCATATCCTAAAATATACAAGAGTACACTAGAATGCATACATATGTACATGTACATGTATAAAGATTAGGGCAGAACTTTATTACCTACAAACATAGAGTGTACATAATAATAATACACACGTACCAATAATGAATGAATGGATCATTGAAATACTGACTGGTTGTCCTACATAAAACAATAGAGCCAGTATAATATGATATAATACACACACTACCATACAACTTGAC